>NC_137064.1:21024236-21106736 GCF_032717465.1 Coenobita brevimanus | reverse complement strand
CACACACACACACACACACACACTTCTCGCTTTCAATAGACTTCATACCCCGCATTTTCACACACACACACACACACACACACCCTCCTATTGCCTCTCCCTTTCAATAGAGTTTATATTCCGACTTTTACACACACACACACACACACACACACACACACACACACACACACACACACACACACACACACACACACACTCCTATTGCCTCTCCCTTTCAATAGAGTTTATATTCCGACTTTTACACACACACACACACACACACACACACACACACACACACACACACCCTCCTATTGCCTCTCCCTTTCAATAGAGTTTATATTCCGACTTTTAAACACACACACACACACACACACACACACACACACACACACACACACACACACACACACACACACACACACACACACACTCCTATTGCCTCTCCCTTTCAATAGAGTTTATATTCCGACTTTTACACACACACACACACACACACACACACACACACACACACACATTCCTATTGCCTCTCCCTTTCAATAGAGTTTGTATTCCGACTTTTACACACACACACACACACACACACACACACACACACACACACACACACACACACACACACACACACACACACACACACACACACGCCTATTCCCTCTCCCTCTCAATACACTCTATACCCCGTATTTTCCCGCACACATCTAGTATCCTCCAATCCATCTGTTACTTGTTTGCCAGTTTTTCGAGGCCACTGGTATTTCGGGTATTTTTCCATCATTCATCCTCCCAGCCCTATCCTCCACCATCCTCTCTTGTCTCTTCTTGTTTCTGTCTCTTTCCCATTAATCCTTATCCTCCATGATCTCCGTTTCTTCCTGTTTCTGTCTAGTCTTTCATCTACCTCTAACCTACATTATCCTCCCTGTCTCTTCCTGTTTCTGTCTCGTCTCCCATCTACTCTTATCCTCCATCTTCCTCTGTCTCTGCCTGTGTCTCCCGTCTCTCACCCACCCCATAATTCCATCATCTTCTTTATCCCTTAATGTCTCTGTCTCGTCTTGTTGTCACACCTCCAGTCCTCTCATCTTTTCTCGTCTCGTCTCGACTCGTCAGTTTTCCTCTCGTCTCCTCTCACTTCTACTCGTTAGTTCTCCTTTCCTCTTCTCTCCTCTCCTCGCCTCTCATCAATTTTATTCTCCCTTCTTTAGACGTCAGTTCGGTTCTCAGTTTCCTTCCTTTGTTGTTCTTACCTATGACTCACAGCACAGATAACTCTCTCTCTCTCTCTCTCTCTCTCTCTCTCTGCTGACTGATCACTTGCCACCCTCCCCACTCATCATTCAGACAGCATCACTGGTCTGGTGCGTTTCAATCAACTACGACCGATATCCACTAAAAGCTTATCAATATTAAACCACACCTAGTTCCTTCCTAACATCTGTACCTTCAGGCAGTATATGATGATGATGATGATGATGATGATGATGATGATGATGATGGGTGGTGTTGGTGGTGATAATACTGTAGTAGTGAGGATGGTGATTGTAGTGATAATGATGGTGAGGATGGAAATGGTGATGGGGACTGTGATGATGTGGATGGGGACTGTAGTGACTGCGATATTGGTGACTGTGTGGTGATGATAACGATGATGGGGATGGGTCTTGTGATGATGGTGAATATGATGGTGATGATGGAGACAGTTGATGACTGTGATGGGGATTGGGACTATAGTGATGGTGATGTTGGTGGGGACTGATGATGGTGTTAGTAAGGGCTGTGGTGTTGAGGGTGGTGAGTGGTGGATGGTGATGGTGTGAAGGATGGGTTTCTGTTAATATGACTGGGGTGGTGAGGTGGATGATGGTGGTAACTGTGATGGTAAGGTTGGTGGTGGTGGTGACTATGATGGTGAGAATGATGATGATAGTGATGGGGACTGAAGTGCTGAAGGTGATGTTGGTGGAGAATGAGGTGAAGATGATGATGGTTGTGACGGTGATGCTGTTGATAACGATGATGATGGAGGGGACTGAAGTGATGATGTTGATGATGATGATGATGATGGTTGGTTAAGCTATGGAATCCACAAATCAACAAAAAGAAGGCTATGCACCTGATCATTCTGGCTTGCAACGAAACTCTGAAACTGAAGTGGTTGTGGAAACGTAAGAATAAAGTGAAACGTATCCTCTTAAACACTAATCCAATGTACTCTAGTTGTCTCTTTACGATTTTATTCAGCTTATGGGAGGCTCTGAAGTGGGGGGACTGGATACAATATTGGACAACCCCTTTACCATCAGAAGTGGTGCTGGAGAGGGACGCCTTCATGTGGTGGCACCAATATTACCCGGCAGTTCAACTGATGGTGGTGGTGGTGGTGGTGGTGGTGGTGGTGGTAGTAGGTAATGATGATGATGATGATGATGATGATGAGGAGGAGGAGGAGGAGGAGGAGAACGAGGAGGAAAAGCGAAGCCAAAGACGATGAAAGGATTGGATTTTTCATATCTTCTAAGCATAATAATTGTTACGTTTTGTAATTCACGTGTTAAGAAAGAATCGACGTATATGTAGAATGGGGGGGGGGAAGATGCTTAGCCGATGAGTTAATTTCTGAAACTCAGGCCTTTGAGTCTGTGGCTATTTTCCGCCTACTTTCCTGGGGTAAAAGACCACTGTATCATCGAGGCACACAGAGAAAAGCTATCCATAAACTTAATTCTGTACATCCCTCAGAATTCTTAAACTGATATTACCCCAAACAATTACACCCAGCTTCCCTCTCACATTCAGCATTCCTCCTCTTCTCTCTCCTCCTCTTCCTCCTGCTCCTGTTCCTCTTCTTCCGCCTCCTCGCACCTCCCTCCCTTCTTCCTGCCAGACTGCGGGTGGGAATGGACAAACAGTTCCTCGCATGTAATTCACCTTACCTAGCCCACCCTTCTTCCTTCTTGCTCACCCAGATCCTCCCTTCCTTCCCTCTATTCCTTCCCTCTACCTTCATCTCTACTGTCCTGCTGCTGTCTATTTTTGTCCCTCCTGTCATCTCCTCTCTTCTCCTATTCTCTCATCTTACATACTTCCTCCAACAAGGAAAACTTCTGCAGACTTTCAGCCTTTGTCTCATCCTCTTACATATACGCCAACACCCACCCACCATACCTTCTCTCCTGCTCACCCTTCCTCCTATTCTACCCTGCCTATTATCTTTCCCTTTCTGCTACCCTATTCCCCCTTTTATCCTGCCCTACCTGCTATCCTGTATACCCCTTCCTCCCTACTGCTTTCCTTCTTATTTGTCACTGTTTTGCCACATTTTCTTCCGACTTTTTTGCTATGGTGCATGGTGGTCGTTCTCACTTTTTCCTGCCGGCATTGTCTGAAGGGTTTTGTGTGTTAGGGGAGGGTATCATCTTGTTCTATTATCATTATCTTCATCTCATGGAATTATATAGCATCTTCATATTTTTCCTTCCCTACTTTCCGCGTTTCGTTCTGCCTTCCTTTGTATTTCTTCAACATTGCCACCTTTCCTTGTTAATGCCTTTCCCTTGTACTTGTCCTCTCTTTCCACAATTCTTTCCCACCGCCTTCACTTTGTAGTTTCCCTTTCTTATCACCCTTCCTTCCTCCTGCTGCCCTCTGCTTCCCTTCCGCCTTCCCTTTGTATTTTCCCTTTCTTACCACCCTTCCTTCCTCGCCTTCTGCCCTCTGCTTCCCTTCCGCCTTTCCGCTGTACATCCCCTTTATTGTCATCCGTACTCCCTCCCCTGCTCCCCTCTGCTTCACTTCAACCTTCTCTTTGCATAGTGTCTTCCGCCTTCCCTTTGCATCTTCCCTTCCTTACCAACCTTCCTTCTTCGCCTGCTGCCCTCTGCCATTACCCTTGCACACTTTACCAAACTTCCTGCCGTCCGTCACCCAGCCTGCCCCAGATGCATGATTACTCCCTTGTCTGATACAGGTGGAGGCCAATGTCTGGGCCGCCTAGATCTGTCTTTCTCACTCTTCCTTCTTCCTTCCTCTTACCTCTTCTACTCCTCCTTCCCTCCTTTCTCCGTCTTCACTCTTCTACTCTTTCCCTCCTTCCTCCGTCTTCATTCTTCTACTCCTCCTTCCTCCCTTCCTTCCATCTACCAATCCTTTTCATCCCTTCTTTCCATCCATAATCTCTTTCCCTCCCTCCTACTTCTCTCCACCCTTCCTTCCCCGTACTCTGTTTTTCTCCTTCCTACTTTTCTCCCTCCTTCCTCTCCTCACTCCCTCAGCTCATCCAAGCAGTAGTGATCACCCTCTTGTCTGATACAGGTGTACTGAGGCTGAAATTGCCTCTCTATACCATCTTCTCCTTTCCCTCCTATCTTTCCTCTTTACTCTCTTTTCCTCACCGATTCCTTACTCTCCTTTTTCCTATCTTTCCTCCCTACTCTTCCTTTTTTTCTACTTTTCTTCCTAGTTTCCCCCTTCTTACCCTGCTTCGTTCCTTGTCACCTTACCTTCCTACTTCAACCCTCCCTGCTACTCTCATTCATTCCTTGCTATCGCTTTTCCATGTTTCTCTCCCTCCTTCCCTTTGACCCTTCCTCCCTACCATTCCCTCCCTGTTACCTCTGCTTCCTTCCTTACCCTACACCACTTCCTTCCCTTCCTCCTACTACCCTCTCCTCCTCTCTTCTACTGGCTTGCTACCGTCTCACATTTTCTTTCTTTCCATTTACATTTAATTTTCTTCTTTCCTCCCTTTTCTCTTCTCCTCTTTTACCATTCCTTCCTGTTCTCTCCCCTCCTCCCCTTCCTGTTTTCGACTCCCTTCCCTCCCTACTTTTCTCCTTTCCTTTTCCCACCCATTCTATTCTTTTCCCTCTTCTCTTCCTCCCACCCTTCCCTATTCTCTTCCCTGCTGTCCTACTCCCATCCCTTCTCTTCTCTTCCCACCTCACTTCCTCTCATCCTTTCTATTCACTTCCCTTCTCTCTTCCTCCCATCCCTTCCTATTCTCTTCCCACCTCTCTTCCTCCCATCCCTTCCTATTCTCTTCCCACCTCTCTTCCTCCCATCCCTTCCTATTCTCTTCCCACCTCTCTTCCTCCCATCCCTTCCTATTCTCTTCCCACCTCTCTTCCTCCCATCCCTTCCTATTCTCTTCCCACCTCTCTTCCTCCCATCCCTTCCTATTCTCTTCCCACCTCTCTTCCTCCCATCCCTTCCTATTCTCTTCCCACCTCTCTTCCTCCCATCCCTTCCTATTCTCTTCCCACCTCTCTTCCTCCCATCCCTTCCTATTCTCTTCCCACCTCTCTTCCTCCCATCCCTTCCTATTCTCTTCCCACCTCTCTTCCTCCCATCCCTTCCTATTCTCTTCCCACCTCTCTTCCTCCCATCCCTTCCTATTCTCTTCCCACCTCTCTTCCTCCCATCCCTTCCTATTCTCTTCCCACCTCTCTTCCTCCCATCCCTTCCTATTCTCTTCCCACCTCTCTTCCTCCCATCCTTTCCTATTCTCTTCCCACCTCTCTTCCTCCCATCCCTTCCTATTCTCTTCCCACCTCTCTTCCTCCCATCCCTTCCTATTCTCTTCCCACCTCTCTTCCTCCCATCCCTTCCTATTCTCTTCCCACCTCTCTTCCTCCCATCCTTCCTATTCTCTTCCCACCTCTCTTCCTCCCATCCCTTCCTATTCTCCTCCCACCTCTCTTCCTCCCATCCCTTCCTATTCTCTTCCCACCTCTCTTCCTCCCATCCCTTCCTATTCTCTTCCCACCTCTCTTCCTCCCATCCCTTCCTATTCTCTTCCCACCTCTCTTCCTCCCATACCTTCCTATTCTCTTCCCACCTCTCTTCCTCCCATCCCTTCCTATTCTTTTCCCACCTCTCTTCCTCCCATCCCCTCCTGTTCTCTTCCCACCTCTCTTCCTCCCATCCCTTCCTATTCTCTTCCCACCTCTCTTCCTCCCATCCCCTCCTGTTCTCTTCCCACCTCTCTTCCTCCCATCCCCTCCTGTTCTCTTCCCTCCTCACTTCCTCTCATCTTTTCTATTCTCTTCCTCCCCTCCTCCATCGCTTCTTGTTATCCCCTTCACCCCGTCTCAAAAGCATTAATTACCTTCCTTCATTTATTACAGGTCGAGACGAGGCTGAAAGATCTTTATAGCTGCCCCCATGACCCAGTTCCTCCCTCCCTTCTTGCTTTTACTTCCTTTTCTCCCTCCTATTTCTTCCTTCCTTTCCTCCCTCCTACTCTGACTCCTATCTCTCTTTCCTTCGTTGTCTCCATCCCTCTTTCCTTCCTTCCCTTCCTCGTATTTTTCCTTCTTTCCTTCTATCTACCCCTTCTTCCATCCTCTCTTCCTTCCTTCCCTTTTCTCTCCCTCCCTTCTATTTCATCCTTCGTTAGCTCCCTCATACTTTATCATCCTTTGCCTCCCTCCTACCTCTCCTTCCTACTATTTTTTCCTTCTTTCCCTCCATCCTGTTCTTCCTGTCTTCCCTCCCTCCTACCTTCTTCCTCCTATCCTTCCTACCTTCCTTCCCTCCCTCCTACCTTCTTCCTCCTATCCTTCCTACCTTCCTTCCCTCCCTCCTACCTTCTTCCTCCTATCCTTCCTACCTTCCTTCCCTCCCTCCTACCTTCTTCCTCCTATCCTTCCTACCTTCCTTCCCTCTCTCCTACCTTCTTCCTCCTATCTTTCCTACCTTCCTTCCCTCCCTCCTACCTTCTTCCTCCTATCCTTCCTACCTTCCTTCCCTCCCTCCTATCTCCTTCCTTCCTTCTCCTTCCCACGTCACCTACCCCTACTTTCAACCCAGACGCATTAATTACTCCATTTCTTTTTTACTGCATAAGGGAAATGAGGCTGAAAGAGGCGTCTGGACCTTTTTCCCCTCCCTTCCTCCTCCCTCCCTCCCTTCCTTCCTTCCTTCCCTTCCGTCAACTTCTCCCTTTCTACCCCCTCCTTCTTTCCTTCACCTTTCCTTCCTCTCTACTTCTCCCTATCTATTCCTTACAGCTTCTCCCTTTCTGATCCTTTCCTCTTTTCTTCCACCCTTCCTTCCCTCTTTCTTTCCTTCTCCTCTGCTTCTCCCTTTCTACTCCTTACTTTTTCTTTCTTTTTTTTCTTCTTCTTTCTTTCTTTCCTTCCTTCCTTCCTTCCTACTTTTCTTTTTCTACCCCTTCCTTCTTTCCTTCCTTCCTACTACGACTTTTCTACCACTTCTAGCATTCCTTCCTTCCCTCCACTCTACTTTTCCCTTTCTACCCCTTCCTTCCTGTGTTTCCTCCCTCCCTATCATTTCTTTCCCCTTCCCTCCTTACTGCTTTTCCTCCTCCCCTACTCTCTTCCTTCCATCACCGCTTCCCTCACCTCTCTCTTCTACTGCCTTCCTACTTCTCCTACTTCCTTCCTTCCTTCTCTACTACACTTTCAGAATCACTAACTCCCCCTCTCTCGTTACAGACTGAGAGGGCAGATGTGGATGCAAAGCTGAAAGGAGCAAGGACAGGGCCTAAGGGAACGGGTTATCTAATCCATGCCCACAGCCGGATATACAAAAATACCTGTCCTTCCCGTCCACCATCTATGGAGTCTACAAGACGTCTGAATGTACGCCTATCGAGGACACATGGATCACTAAAACAGTCAATTACCTTCAATCCCGGTCTTCGCCACTGTGTGGAGGATTGTGTGGTAAAGAGGGGAAGTAAGCTATTTAATGGAGCATTGTGTGGTAAAAGGAAGAACTAAGGTATTTATTGTAGAAGAATATGGGACTTAATATAGAATGATCGAATAGAAAGAAAAAGTGAGTATTTAGGTGTGATAGATTGACCAAGTGGAAACAGTGATAGAATGACTTAAACAGAAAGAGTGATAGAATGATCAAGCAGAAAGGGTGACAGAATGGGCAAGTACACAGGAAGCATGATATAATGATTAAGTAGAAATAGTTATACAATGCCTAGGTGCAGAGTGCTAGAATGACCAAGCAAACAGATAGAATGGCTAAGCAGACAAAGTGATTGGGTGAACGTACTGTGACAAGACATGTTGACAAAAGTACTATAAAATGACTTATGAGAAAAGTGCACCAGTAGAAAATATAACTCAGTAGACAGAAGTGAAACGATAAAGAAACGTAACAGAAATGTCTGTAAAAGCAAAAGAGAGTCTGAAAAAAATGACTCGATAAACAAAACTGACTTGGAAAAAATGTGACTAAGCAAAACTGACTCGGAAAAAAATGTGACAGTATACAAAAGTGACTCAATTAAAAAAAGCTCCAATAGAAAAGTAAGTGAAAAAAAAGTCGATAAAAAGTGATTCCGAAAATAACTGATTTGTTGGAAAAAAAAAAAAAAGTGATTAGAGGAAAGTGTCTGTGGAAAAAGTGACCCAGTAGCTTCAGTAAACATAGCAAGTTCAGAAAACATAGCAAATCCTTCGACAATCATTCCCTAGTTAGAGCGTTTCCGTAGTCAACTTGAGTACGGTAGTTAATATCTACTGTACTTTTTGCCAGAGTTTTGGTGAAGTGATTTACAAAGTGCACCTGAAATTTCGAAAGATACAGTGTTTCATGCTTAGTTTCAGCACCCGGTGATTTAGCAAAGAAAATTTAGGCTTTAGAAAATAATAGATAATGCGGATTTACATACACGCTTCTTCTGTACAAATCGATGACCTGTGAGAAAGAGAAATGTGAGTTACTTATAAAGATATTTTGATAAGTTGTAAAAATCCTCCAATATTCAACACAGAGAAGTAAATCTATGAAAATCTCATTACCAAAGAAAATTACTTACAGCCAAACACTTAAACTGAAGACAAGAAAAATAATAGTGATGTAAATGAGCGGTGAGCGAAAAAAAACATCGATACAGGAAAACGCCTCAAAAAATACCTATGATCCAAAAGCGTACATTTATTTAATATATATTACTAAAACAGCGTGAATAGTGAACAGAGACAGAAAAAGAGGATATACGTAAAAATATACAATACACAGGAAAAATGTGATAAAGTGAAAAACCAGTATGCAGTATATAAAACAGAAAGAAAAATGATAATGAATTCGCCAGACTGTAAGACATAAAAATCCGATCTGACTTACATCTCCATCTTTTGTTTGAAAAAAAAAAAAAAAAAAGGCCCAAAATCGCCTTGTCCTTTAAAAAAGAATGTACTGAATATTGTGAAAAAATAACACAGACTCACTGATAAAAGTCCCACATATATATTACAAAACAGTAGAAGTAATAAATCCTCCTTTCCCTGTTACACCCCTTTTTGTTTTTCTTGCAGATAAAAACAGCCTCCAATCCAAATTAGTGCCTTGAGAAAAGAGCCGTAGGTAAAGTCCTACACACATTACTAAACAATAGCAGTAATAAATCTCCTTCCTAACACACTCTCTTCTGTTTTTTCTTTGTTGATAAAAAATACCTCCCAGGCTGGCTTAAGAGGCTAATCCTTTGCTAATTCGAGCCATCGCCTCCAGGGAGACCAACTTCACAGGGGCCAAAATTCTGCTCCATTAACCCCCTTTTACCTCCCTCTGACACACACACACACACACACACACACACACACACACACACACACACACACCTGGGAGGAAGGGACCGGGGAAAACAGCACTGAGGATAAAAACAGAAAAAACAGCATCGCGAGAAAAAGGAAAAAATAGCATCGAGGGAAAAAAATTATAAAAAAAGTGCATCAAGGAAAAAAACAGTACCAAGATAAAAAAACATAGCACCGATGGGAAAAAATAGCATCGGGCAGAAAAAAACGGCATCGAATGAAAGAAAAAACAGCATCGAGGGAAAATATCGAGGGAAACAGTAGCATCGGGGACGAAAATTGCATCGATAGTTTATTTGCCAAGTTCCTGGTCGGTCGAAAGAGGAAAAATCGGTGAGAAGTACGTTGAGAATCATTTATTTTCTCAGTCTTATTCTTAAGCGATAATAGCGGTGTATCTCTTGGGATAAGACGCTTCCGGCAATTGAGAATTATTTTTAGCTCCTTCAAGACGCCAGGCTACTGAGAACGCGAGAGTAGGGTTGCTAAGATGTGAACTGCTTCACTGTCAGACTCTCTATTATTACCTAACCTCATCGATATATGAGGTTCTTTCTGAGCTTTTAGAACTTGTTAGGCAACAGGTTCACTGTAAGCATATCAGCATAATTAGATGCAGCTTTCGGAAACCAAGGTAATCATTTAAGCTGTTATCATTCACACAAGGTTGCATCAACTTGAACTAAATGTTTTTGGATTTACTGAACTCCGTGGAAGGAATTAAAATCAGTAAACATCTCTTAAAAACTCATACTGCTGCTATTTATACCCAGAAATGGAAATAACACTCACTCACGAGGGCATCTCATAAAACCCCTTCTTTTAAACTACACAGAACTCACCAGAAGGTATTAACGCTAGTGATACATCACTCAGAAACTCACATTCCTGGGTTCACAATCGTATAACCTCATTGTCTTATATACAAGCAGGGAAAAATAAAAGAAAAAGAAACGAAAATGAATAAGTCGGTATAGCACCTCTTATATTTTTGGGTGCCCATAACGAAAGACCAAAGGATAGCCTAATATATCTCAGGAACTCATATATCTGGGTACACACAACTCCAAGGAAATCATACCGTCTCACAGAAACTCATATTCCCGGGTACATATAACTCGAAGAAAAAAAAAAAAAGTCTATATATATCACGAGGACGCTGAGATCACCCTCGCATCATGGCCGGAGACAGCGGGGTCGAGATGGTCATAAGCCAAGCAACCACCTTCAGAACCCTAGTTACGATGGCGCTAAGGCACGGGGACGACCTGTATTCCGACCTGACGACCACCAGCGCCATCCCAGAGACGACCAGAGCGACAAGGGGGACGACCGAAGGAGGAGGCGACATGTTGTTTATGACCTCATCGAACGAGTCAGGTTTACTGGGCTACAAAACGGCCCTACTGAACTCCGAACCGCAAAACTTCGAACCGCGAAGCTTCGAACCGCGGCACTACGACCCTCTCTTCCTCTTGAACGGGACGACTACTAACCTAAATGTATCTATGGATGAAAATGACTACCTGGACTTCCCTCTGAACGACTCCACGACCCTTAATGACAGCTACTCCTACGACTACGAGCTACCAGTCGATAATCTAATCTACCGCCACTCGTTCAACATCGGGACGCTCCTGTGCTTCAGTTACATCCTCGTCTTCATACTGGGGCTCATCGGTAACTGCTTCGTCATCGCCGTGGTGTTTAGGTGAGTGCCCCATGAGTTTTGCTTCACCTTTCCGTACGATCCTGCCATTTACCTCACTCTTATTTTTATTAAATCCTTTCATCCTTACCAGCAACATAATCCTCTTTTCTATTTTAAAATCTTTCCCCATTACTGTCGCATCAGAAACCAGATTATACTTATCTTTTTTTTACTTTGAACACGATTTATTAAAAATTTTGCTTGCCAAGGTAATTTTTCAATCACAAACATTTTCTGATAATGTCATGTTTTTCTCTAGCAATGTAAAATATAAGCAACATAAAAAAAAAAAAAAAAAAAGAAACAGAAAAAAACTAGATACCGGATATATTATAGCTCAGTGAACCAAATCCATACGTAGCAAAATGACACCTCACATAAATTGAGCTTACTGATGCAAAAAATGTAATAAATAAATAAATAAAATAAAATGCTGAAAATTGGTACTGCGAATATTGTTTTTGATTAACGATGGATAAAATGTATGAAAAAGGGTATCCCACGTTTACTGAAGCTTAGTGATGCTGAAATAAAATAACGCTGAAAACGGATACTAAATGAATTACCTGCCCACTGCCTGGTTTTATTGCGTTTACATCGGTTTACGTATT
Organism: Coenobita brevimanus; assembly: GCF_032717465.1. NCBI lineage: Eukaryota > Metazoa > Arthropoda > Malacostraca > Decapoda > Coenobitidae > Coenobita > Coenobita brevimanus. Next base: position 21,094,842 of record NC_137064.1, on the reverse strand, counting down.
GCTTCTTTATTCTTACTGTGTGTGTGTGTGTGTGTGTGTGTGTGTGTGTGTGTGTGTGTGTGTGTGTAGTATCTTTCCAACTGTGTGCTCTCTTTCCCTTTCAGTAATCATCATCCTTCCTCCCACAGCACTAAGACGAAGAATTAATGATATTGTTTCCTTAACGGGCCATTGTCCTTGCCGTCACTGCTTCCCAACCACACCATTGTTTCTTTTTTTTTTTTTTTTTTTGGGGGGGGGGCTTTTTTTCTTTCTTTCGCGGGAACTAATGTCCTTAATGGTGAAGTGTTGTTAATAAGATACACACACACACACACACACACACACACACACACACACACACACTCACTCTCTCTCTCTCTCACACACATAAATAAGGATAATGTGACATATAAACAGTAGGATGAGAGAGAGAGAGAGAGAGAGAGAGAGAGAGAGAGAGAGAGAGAGAGAGAGAGAGAGAGAGAGAGAAAATCGTGTAAAAGTAGGAGATAGCATGAGTAAAAGAAAAAGTGGAAGGAAGGCTTAGTGGTGAGACTTAAGATGTGGCTGGGCATAAAAAGGAATAAAATGAAAAATACAGAAGGTAACAGAAGACATGGTAAAAAACTAAAGAAGATTTACCTGAGAAACATGGAAACAGGTGTGACGGAAAACGAAATGAGAATGTGGGAGGTGGAGAAGAGTGTGAAGGTGCTGGGAGAAAAACAGTGAGTGATGGAAGACTGTGTGATTCACGAAAGACAGTGTGACTGTGTATGAAATGTGTGGGGGATGTAAGAACTGGATGTGGAAGTGTGAAGACAGAGTGCAGACGGAAGATGAGTGTGAGTGCTGGAAGTGTGATTCTTGGAGTGAGCTAGGGTGCAGTGCTTTAAATGCTGAGTATTAGGGTGTAGATCTTTAGGATCTGAGCGTTAGGTTTATAAAGAAAGTGTGTGGTTTATGAGAAAAACTACCTGTGTGTAGGGAGGAACCGAATGAGGGTGATTAATGTTGGGGAGGTGGTAATATGTATGGGTGTGTGAAGAGAATGAGAGGATATGAAAAGTGTGTGGATAAGGGAAGAGATTGTGTAGGAGGGTAGGCGGAGCGGAGCATGGGGGTGTGAAGATAATGTGAGTGTTATAGAGTGTGTTGTGGTGTTGATGTGTCGGTGTAGAGTGTGGGGTGTGATGAAACTGTGTGGATGATGAAAGAGATTGTTGTGGGAGGGGATGGGTACGCAGAATGTAAACAATTCAAAGCGCTAGTGGGACTAGGACTGCGTGTGATGTGAGAATAATGTGAGAGTATCAAATGCGTGTCAGGCTGTACGGATAACTGGAAGGTGGAGAAGTGTGGATGTGTGAGGATGGAATGTGTCTGTTGGAAAGGCGAAGGTGGGGAGCAAAGAGAACAGTGTGTGTGGAAAATGTGGGTGATTCAGAAAAAGTGAGGATTTTGGAAGAAAGTGTGGGGATATCAAAAGATGTGTAGAGAACAAAAGGAAAGAGTGTGGTGGTCAGAGAAAATATGTGGATGGAGGACAGTCAGGGTTCAAAGGAGAAAGTGTAAGAAAGGAAGGAAGGAAGGAAATAAGGAAGGAAGGAAGGAAAGAAGGAAGGAGTAATGAAGGACGAGCACCATGGCATAATATGGCTGTATGGCACTAAGGCTGGCAATGAAGTGGTGTTGGCGTGAAAGTGGTGTTGGGGATGAAGTGGTCTTGGCGTGAAAGTGGTCTTGGCGGTGAAATGGTGTTGGTGGTGAAGTGGTGTTGGTGGTGAAGTGGTGTTGGTGGTGAATTGGTGTTAGCGGTGAAAGTGGTGTAGGTGGTGAAGTGGTCTTGGCATGAAAGTGATGTTGGTGGTGAAGTGGTCTTGGTGTGAAAGTGGTCTTGGCGTGAAAGTGGTGTTGGTGGTGAAACAGTGTTGGCGTGAATGTGGTGTTGGCGGAGAAGTGGCTTGACGATGAAGTGACTTGGCGTTAAAGTGGCTTGGTGCTGAAGTGGCCTGGCATTAAAGTGGTTTGGCAATGAAGTGGCTTGGCGAGGAAATGGCTTGGCGATGGCGTGGCTTGATCTGCCAGCTGACTGAAAGGCTTGACCCAGGAAAGGAGGAGGGGTCAATACCAATGGGATGTCCGTAAAAGTCATGTAATGAAATCCAATGTCTAACCTGAAAGGAGCAAAGGGAAAATACTGGCCGGAAGAAAAACGGAAATATCAAGAAGAGAGGCAGGACAGAAGATAACAAGAGGACGGGAAGGAGAGAAAGACTGGAGACAAAAAGGCCTTTTTAGTCGCCTTTTACGACAAACACGGATACCGGTACAGGGGATGTAGTGTGTGTGGGTGCTGGAAGATGAGAGAGTGGGTGTTGGAAGGAGTGAGTGTGGGTACTGGAAGATGAGAAAGTGGGTATTGGAAGGAGTGAGTGTGGGTGTTATTAGGTGAATTGCAGAACTGAAGTTTAGGTTGAATGGAGAGATGTTCCAAGATAACGGGGAGATGACAAAGGATATTGATGGTGAAAGGAGAGAGAATGTGGGTGTGGGAAACAGAGTTGGAAAGGGGACAAAGGACAACGTGAATGGGCTGGAAGAGAAAGAGGGACGCCCAAAATTGTGTCAAGGTTGGATGGTATGTGTGTGTGTGTGTGTGTGTGTGTGTGTGTGTGTGTGTGTGAACAGGCGGGGGGGGGGGAACTGCGGGACACGTGGGAGAAGGACTGAGAGTTTGTGGTGAATGAAAAACATGATCATCGTGGTGACGAAAGGCATGAGACAGGGAGAGAGCGGGTTTTGCAAGACAGTGATGGAAGAGGCGGCGTGAAGTGCGAGATGCTGCCAAAACTTTGTAAGAGGCTGTTGACAGAGGGAAAGAAGGGCTGCAAGAAGGGTTTAGAGTGCGTGCTGCGAAAGTGTTATGAGGGTTTGAAAGTCTGGCTGGAGGAGTATATGGGGAAGTTTGAAAAGGATTGGTAAGAAGGTGTAATAATGTTTGTAAGGAAAGTTGTAAGAGGGTGTTAGTAGAGGAAGGAGGGATGTAAGAGGGGTTTCAATGTCTTGCTGAATCAGTGTATAAGGCTGTCTTACGAATAACTAGAAAGCATTCAGAAAGCGCATACTTCCCCCAATGCCATTAAAAAGGATCCGGATCCGGATCCGTGGATATAGGATCCGGCCTCAAGTTTAATCAATTCTTTCTTGGTCCATGGTCCATCTTTCCACAAAATTTCATTGAAATTCATAAAGAACTTTTGGAGATATTGTGCCGGATACTCCGCATCAGGATCTGGATCCGCCCCCAAATTTAATAATTCCTGTCTTGGCCCATGGCCCACCCTTTCATAAAATTTCATCAAAATTCGCTCATAACTTTGAGTAATTCCGGATCCGGATCCGGTCCCAAATTAAATTTCTTCCTAGGCCCATGGCCCACCATTCTATAAAATTTCATCACAATCCGTTCATAACCTTTTGAGTAATCCTGCTAACAGACAGGCAAACAAATCCACGCTGGCTAAAATATAACATCCTGGCGGCGGAGGTGATTAATGACTGAGGAAGAGGTCAAGAAGAGATCTGGTTGATATGATGAGAAAGCACTAGGTATTTGAAGACGAGGATTATTTTAATGGATAATAAACAGAGCGATAGAGGACCATAACAAGGGCTTGGAAGACATGGTGTAAGAGCTCACGAGGGTCTGAAAGGCATGCTGAAAGAGCGAAAAGAGGTGATCTGGTAGAGGCCTGATAAGAGGGTATGAAACAGCTCTCCTTGGATAGTCGTGGGAAGCGTGTGAATGATAAGATAGAGGAATGTGCGAGGTGTGCAGATGGTGGCGGTAAAAATAGACAATTCTTTATTTATTTATTTTTCGAGCAAATAAAAGAGGGCACGAGGCTAAGATATTATAGTCCAGATCATTTAAAAAACAAGACACCGTCCTACACCCCTCGCTGTGTTTAGAGTATAGAACAAGGACAGAAATATCCATTGCAAACTCTCTCTCTCTCTCTCTCTCTCTCAGCAAATTATAAAATGAGGGCTATCCTTATCATATGCATATTCGGTATTATTCATCCATCAGTGTCATCCTTTTTCAATCCCTAAAGTGTTCCTCAAATAAGAATAACGCTGATAGGTGCAGGAAAGGTCAGAAATGGGAGTTATGGATAGGTGTGGATGGTTTTATGGGAGGAAGAGAGTAAATGGAGGACGCCAGACGAGACAGAATAATTAGAAGATACAAGAAGGTGAATTTGTAAACAGTGCAACCAAAACTGGGCAATGGAGGAAGAGGTTCAAATGAAAGCTGAAACAAATTATGTCCCCCAAAAAGACTAATTATGATAGGCGTTTTTGAGTTTCACTGTTAAGGAATTAACAGTAATAATTTTAATAATAATAATAATAATAATAATAATAATAATAATAATAATAAAAAAATGATGGTAAGAGAGGAAAGGGAAGAAGACGGAAAGGGGGAGAAGAGAGAGAAGGAAATGAAAGAGTGGAGAAATGAGAAAGGCACAGGAATATGACAAAAAGGAGAGAGAGAGAGAGAGAGACAGAATCAGAGAGAGAGAGAGAGAGAGAGAGAGAGAGAGAGAGAGAGAGAGAGAGAGAGCGAGACAGAGAGAGAGAGAGAGAGAGAGAGAGAGAGACAGACAGACAGACAGACAGACAGACAGACAGACAGACAGACAGACAGAGACAGACAGAGACAGACAGACAGACAGACAGACAGACAGACAGACAGAGACAGACAGACAGACAGACAGAGACAGAGAGAGAGAGAACAGGGATAACGGAAAGGAAGAACGAGTAGGGGAAGGAAAAGAATTACGGAAGAGGAGTGAAGAGAAGAGCAGTAAGGCAAAGAGGAGAGAGGAGTAAGAGAAACAGAACGCAGAGGGGAAGACAAAAGAGGTAAAACAAAGAGAAGAGAGGAGGAAAGTGGAAGAGGAAGGGAGAGGAGGAGGGGGGGGAGGGCTAGGGACTCAGCGTGTGTGTGATCTACATAACAAAAGATGCGCGGATGACAACGCTGACGGCTGGGTTGGATGCAGCACTCATGTTTTCAACGCCTCTATGAGCCATACGTGTTATCCTCTTGCCTGACGCCGGGTCCTTTGAGGTAATCCTGAGAAAACTACTGCTGGGCACGTCTTATTCTAGTAACGAGGCTTTTCCTTCACAACACGCCTACTGTAAATTAGTGTCCAAATATCAATCAGTCAATCAGTCAACCAATCAATCAATCAGTCTATCTATCTATCTACTTATCTATCTATCACCTCGGAGGGAAAGTGGTGGCCTGAATCAATTTGAGTGGTATTTCATCCTTTAAGGGGTATACAATATTAAGCGCTAGTGTAATAATCAAAACTCACTGTATCTATATCCTTCATCTGTAGTATGCATTCACTTCCTGCATTATATACACTTTATACACTCTTCACGCATGTATAAGAAGAGTACCCAAACTGTCCCTGGCCAAACAGGATTAAAAGTATGACAAAGTACCAACTTGGGAGTTTCGATGAACTTGAGAAAACTTCAGGAAAACTTGTTACTCTTAGCCCCTTCAGTACGACCGTCTCTCTCTCTCTCTCTCTCTCTCTCTCTCTCTCTCTCTCTCTCTCTCTCCCAGGCTATTTAGACATCTTATTTTAATAGCTGAACGAACCAGTTTTATTAGTTTACCTCTCTCTCTCTCTCTCTCTCTCTCTCTCTCTCTCTCTCTCTCTCTCTCTCTCTCCCCCGGGCTATTTAGACATCTTATTTTAACAGCTGAACGAACCAGTTTTATTAGTTTACCTCTTTCTCTCTCTCTCTCTCTCTCTCTCTCTCTCTTTCTCTCTCTGTCTGTCTGTCTGTCTGTCTGTCTCTCTCTCTCTCTCTCTCTCTCTCTTTCTCTGTCTGTCTGTCTGTCTGTCTCTCTCTCTCTCTCTCTCTCTCTCTCTCTCTCTCCCGGGCTATTTAGACATCTTATTTTAATAGCTGAACGAACCAGTTTTATTAGTTTACCTCTTTCTCTCTCTCTCTCTCTCTCTCTCTCTCTCTCTCTCTCTCTCTCTCTCTCTCTCTCAACCAGATTATTTAGTTATTTTAATAGATAAACTAACCAATTTTATTAGTTTACCTCTCTCTCTCTCTCTCTCTCTCTCTCTCTCTCTCTCTCTCTCTCTCTATTAGTTACATAAACACACAAAGACACCGAGAAATCACAATGCGCATAAGTGACGGAAAAACACTGGTATCTGACACCATTAGGACTATTACCCATATTCTGGGGAAAACACTAAACAAGGACAACAATAGAGGAAAGCCATGAAGACAGTGAGATATAAGACACTTAAGGCGGACACCACATTAGGACAATACCGAGAGCAGACAAGGAAAACAGTGACAGCAGGCACGAAGATCCAAAGACAAGGAAAACAACACACAAGGAATACAATGACAGAAGGCACAAAAGACCCAAAGCAGATATGAAAAACAATGACAGCAGACAAGGGCAACAATGACAGCAGACAAGGGAAACAATGACAGCAGACAATGAAAACAAAGACAGGAGATAAGTAAAACAACGACAGCAGACAATGAAAACAATGACTGCAGATATAGAAAACAATGACAGCTGATAAAGAAAACAATGACAGTAGACAAGGAAAACAATGGCAGCAGACAAGGAAAACAGTGACTAACCAAAAACAATGACTGCAGACAAGGAAAACAATGACTGCAGACAAGGAAAACAGTGACTGCAGACAAGGAAAACATTAACTGCAGACAAGGAAAACAATGACTGCAGACAAGGAAAACATTAACTGCAGACAAGGAAAACAATAACTGCAGACAAGGAAAACAATGACTGCAGATAAGATAAAACAATGACAGCAGACAAGGAAAACAATGGCAGCAGACAATGAAAACAGTGACTAACCAAAAACAATGACTGCAGACAAGGAAAACAATGACAGCAGACAAGGAAAACAATGACAGCAGACAAGGAAAACAGTGACTGCAGACAAGGAAAACAGTGACTGCAGACAAGGAAAACAGTGACTGCAGACAAGGAAAACAGTGACTGCAGACAAGGAAAACAGTGACTGCAGACAAGGAAAACAATAACTGCAGATAAGATAAAACAATGACAACAGACAAGGAAAATGACTGCAGACAAGGAAAACAATGACTGCAGACAAGGAAAACACTGAAAAGACAACGGAAACAATGACAGCAGATATGGAAAACAATGACAGCAGACAAGGAAAACAATGACAGCAGACAAGGAAAACAACGAGAGACGACAAGTCAGACACAGAGCAGACGAGGAAGACAGAGTAAATAATGAAACCAATGACAGCAGACACGATAGACCAAAAGCAGACAAGGAAAACATTGACAGCAGACAAGGAAGATGTACAGCAAACAAGGAAAACAATGACAGTAGAGAAGGAAAACAATGACAGTAGACAAGAAAAACAATGACAGTAGACAAAGAGAACAATGCCAGCAGGTACGAAAGACACTGAGCAGACAAGGAAAACAACGATGAGCAGACAAGGACGCGCTTCATAATAAAAGGATAAACAAGAGCCGATGCACCAAATTTATTATACAAAGTGGAGTGTTTAGTTTCATTCTCCACTCCTCACAACTCTCCACCCATCCACTTCGTCTCCACCTTCCCACTTCTTCATATTCCATTCCGCGTAACTCTCCACCCACTCACTTCGTCTCTACTCTCCACTTCATATTTTTTCCTCCACTTCTCCCCCTCCCCATCATCCCACTTCCTCTCCTTACCCCCTAGTTCTTCCTTTCTTCTCCATCTCTCCATCATCCCACATCTCTGTCTAATTCTCTCCATACCCCTCCTCCTCTCATTTCCACCAATATCCCTCTTCCCTTACACCATCCTTCCTTCTCTTTCTCTCTACCATCACTCCCTCTTTCCCTCCACCATCTCTTCTTTCCCTCCATCCCCTTTCTTCTTCCATCCCCTTCTCTTTCTACACCACCCCCTTCTCTCTCTCTCTCTCTCCCCCTTGACACATTCGAATACGCACAACCAGAGTGGATAGACAGGTGAACTGGAGACTGTAAGGTCGGGGGTTCGAGCCTGGTTGTGGCCGGACTGGATTTATTTTATTTCATATCACCGTGTTCACAGCCTCTCCAAATTGCTTCACACACAGACACACACACACACGAGGGGGAACCAACCTCACTAACACCGCACGCGCACGCACGCACGCACACACACACACACACACACACACACACACACACACACACACACACACGAGGGGGAACCAACCTAACTAACACCGCGCACGCGCGCACACGCGCACGCGCACACACACACACACACACACACACACACACACACACACACACACACACACACAGGAGGGGAAACCAACCTCACTAACACCGCACGCGCACGCACGCACACACACACACACACACACACACACACACACACACACACACACACACACACACACACACACACACACAGGAGGGGAAACCAACCTCACTAACACCGCACACACACACACACACACACACACACACACACACAGACACACACACAGACACACACACACACAGGAGGGGGAACCAACCTCACTAACACCGCAAAAACCGACGTGCATTAAATATTACTACAAAGACAATACATATTGTACTGATAGATATTGTACTGATAACACTCTTCATGAATAGCCTGACAACAGATATGAATATCAGGCAGCATTCTGTGTCACGAGGTAGGACTGAATCTCCTTGGTTACTTGTCAAATCAGTCCTCATATCCGACTACACACGACCATTAAATTTGCTAAAAAGGGTTTGGGTTCATTGTCAGCTGAAAACAAAGTGACTATAGTGTCAAGAGTTCGGACTGAGTCTCTTTGGTTACTAGTCACATCAGTCCTCCAATCTGAGTAAACACGGCCGCCAACTGAAATTAAAAGGGTGTCAGGTGAAAAAAAAAAAAATGACTTGCGCCCAGGAGGTGATGGCTAATGGTTGCTAGGCCTCTGCTGGTGTGTCGTAGGTGTATTGCTGGGCCTCGTGAACGGGCTTCCTAGCGAATGTCCAGAGTCGGATACACAACAGAAATACAGACAGAATATTATACGGGCAATATTATCTTTCGCTCACCATCCACCCTTGTCCATATTTCTCTATTTCTTTAAATCCATTTCTCCTCACCCAAATATACGTATTCACATTCATAAAACATAGGTATATGCATATTCTCTTTCTCTCTCTCTCTCTCTCTCTCTCTCTCTCTCTCTCACACACACACAGAAATACAAAAAGAAAAAGTTCAATTCCAGAAGCTCACATTTCGTAACAACAAAGAGGACGCCGAAAGAATGAATGATAAAAACGAACCAAATTAAAAGCAGACTAAACAGATATGAACGTTCGCATCCCGATGAGAGATTTATATGGATGGAAATGAATGTTGTATGAGAGGAAATTTACATCGGTGTGTGTGTGTGTGTGTGTGTGTGTGTGTGTGTGTGTGAGAGAGAGAGAGAGAAGGAGAGAGAGAGGGAGTGTAAGTCATACAGGACACAGTGAAATAAAGCGAGCTGGTAGGCATAAGTGTGAGGAGATTAGTTTACAAGAGGTATATAACAGCAAAAATGTAAGAACCAGAATCTCTCAAAATTTGATTTTTATATGGTAATACTTGAATCTGTCCGTATAAAGAATTCATATGAAACACACACACACACACACACACACACGCACACACACACACACACACACACACACACACACACATACACACACAGACAAGAGGGCACGTTCAAATCTAACTAGTCTCGTACCGTTACCACGTTCGTTAAGTGCCTTTTTTGCGATATATATTTTGGCGTTTACCGGTATTACTAGGACATTGTAGCTGCCACATTATATTCCTTATTTCACTTCCACCAACATTATGTAAATATTATGTACTGTTAATATTCCTCCTCTAACGCTAACAACGCATGGTAACGAATAGACAATACTCCCTTCCTTCACTTGGTAATAACATGGTAATAACTTGATGGAATTCCTACCATCACTTCTGCAGTCACATGGTATAGTATTATCAAGTTTTATCAGTTTTTCCTATCATCTACCAGCACCATCATACTGACAGGTAACTACCTCCTTCAATTATCGTCCAGCTCACAAGACGGGCATCATAACATTTTCTGTTAACTCCTTCCTTCAGTTAAACCTACCATGTATCTTAACTACCAACCCTAACTACCTACCTAATCACGAGGGCATCATACCGATATCATCACTTGTAATTTTTTTCTTCACTAGCCAAACTACATTTCTTCGCTCACCTAATTATCTTCCATCATGAGCATAACATACTGGCGTGTAGTTCCCTTCTTCACGCATCTACCCACCTCCCTTCCCTCAAGCACATCACCACATCTCTTGTAACTTTCACCTACCTACCTACCTACCTACTTACCTACTCAAGCATCAGGTCATCTTTAATTCCTCCCTTGTACCTGCCTGCCTGCCTGCCTACCTACCTACATACCTACCTACCTACCTACCTACCTGCCAATGAGAACACACAAACACCTGCAATATTCCTTCCTTCACCACTTACATCATAATACCTTTTTAAGTTAACTACAAGGGCAACATAACATCCCCAGTTAACCACTTCCCCACTTACGTACCATACTGACTGATAACAAGACATCATGACAGTAACACGAGCGATTCCTTCCTTCATCTGCCTTTTAATCACTCCTACATCACTTGGGTCCCTGCAGTGACATCCTTACGCCCACTTCCAGTCACAAAAATCTTGACTGTACTTCCACTAATCCCGTTCTCCTCTTCACACGTGCAAAAACACAGGAAAAAAAAAGAAAAAAAAAAAAAGGAAGACTTGGACACACACTAGGCACGAGAGGAAAACCGGCCGTTCAACCCTAGCAACAGCTACCCATAACCGACGTGCTTCCCTTGACCAGTTTGCGATTTTAATCATTCAGTTTTTAAATAAGGTGTAAAAAAACTGCTACTTTCATCCCTACCTCAATACTCTCACAGTTTCATCCTCTATACAGTCTACCTTAAATTTGCTAGAGAAACCGGGTACTAGTTGATAAGATAATGCTCTTGATATTACTGAAGGCATGTGAGTACATATTTCACGCCAACTCTCCACAACCCCCCACACAGTCTAAGATGCCAAGTCTCTTAAAATCGCTAGCTAATTACAACCCTTAAATGACACCTATAGCGTTATTTCTACCGCTTTTGATACATTAGTTCTTCAGGTAATTATGGGAAAATAAACAGGAAGTATATTTGTAAGGAACGTTTAATTAGGCTATTTCTAAAGTTTGCTCAACCTTCTCCATCCCGGAATCCAGATATCACGCATATGCACCTACCTCCCCTGTCCCTCCCTCGTCTTCCCACCTCTTCCCTCTCCCCCCTCCCCTCTTCCTATCTCGCCCCTAGGCTACGTCTGCGCAGTACAGTTCTTATGAACCCGAGGATTTAAATTTACTGTGCACGTAAATTCTGTATGATTAGTAATGCATAAAAACTTAAAAGAACGTGTGACAGGACTGAATGAGGTTGCTGCTTATCACTGGATTCAGATAAGTTCTTTTCGCCATATTTTCTTCACTATTACTCTTTACGCTTTCTCTCTCCCTGTCCTCATCGCCCGCAACCCCGTCATCTCTCACCCTCTCTCTCTCTCTCTCTGCCACATCACACACTTGCCACATCTCATACTAGCACACCATACCACACTACTCACTGCCACTCCATGCCACACTACACAGTATCACACCTCACACTGCCACTCCATGCCACACTACATTGCCACATCTCACACTACCATAACCCACACTGCCACACCTCACCATGGCTATATTTCTCACTGACCCCTCTTACTACAAAACACATTGCCATATCTCTGTCACACACTATAGTCATACCACTTATTCCCACATCTTACCACATACCACACTACCACACCTCACGCCGCCACACCACACACTGTCATGTTTCACACTACCACACAATAGCACATCAAGCCCTGCCACACCATACCACACCACACACTAGCACACCTCCTAATGCCACATCACACACACATGCCCAGTACTACCACACCACACCACTACCATACCACACCACACACCTCACTGCCACACCACACACACGCCAAATACTACCACACCATCCCATTCACTGCCACAACATACCACACAAACCACTACCACACCATACCACACCATTCACTGCCACACCATACCACACTACAGGCCAGCTTACACACGCCTTGACATAGACGGGCAGCTGCATTAATACATTCAAGCCATGTGTGGCGAATCCTGAAGTGTCACTGATTCGCAGGGCCGAGGGACACCACTTTGTATCGCCGGAGAAATGACCATCCCCTCACCCAATGCATCATGCAAGGGTACAGCCGTGGAAGGGGCTGGTAGTGTAGGGTGGGAAATGCCCATGAAAACTGCGTTGTTTGTAAGAATCTGTATATGTTATTGAGGGAATTTCAACCAGGTTCGAACATATAAAATCACATGGTAGGACATACTATTCGGAACTGAACCGTCTGGAATTAATGAGGATGAAATTACTAGGCATGGTTATTACAGTGGACGAGAAATGGGTTCTAACCCCTTCATAACTGGTGGTATTTCTTTACCTATATAAAATCTCTTAGTGGTAGGAAGAACACAATATAAAAAGGATGCCATCGTACCGGAGGAGTTAAAATGAAGTTTACAGAGTCCTAAGTGAAAAAAGTATGAAAACTTCCACGAAAGCAGAAAATAATGGGTGAGAGTAATTAAACCCATTCAGTCTGTGGTTATGCTTTTCTTGCTTTACTCAGGCCACCGACAGACGATTGTATTGGAGTAAGGGAGGGCATCTAATAGTGAAGACGCCAAGGGATGTAAAATCTAACCCCCCCCCAGATCGAAACGTTACTCCTAGGTTGAAGAAAATCGTCTGCAGGTAGTATATATAAAAATCCGTCATGGTACTCAAGGGGTTGAAACTGTGAGAATACTATAGTCCTTTCACCCTAACTTGACTCACATTTCTTCCCCTGTGGAACTTATTTCATGTAGCCCTGTATAAAAAAAAATAAATAAAATAAAAGCTTCTACTGTACATATTTTTCATGCCACTTCTTCATGACTAGCATCATCCCTCTAGTGCTAATCTACTGTTACAACTTGGCATTCCAGATGGAGGGATGGCAATTTTAGGCCAAGTTAAAGTAGAAAGGGGATAGCTACAGATTGATTTCAGGCCGAGTGTGTGTTAATATTAGGAGTCTATGAAGGGTAGGATTAAGACGTGAAGGGAGAGGACAAGTGTAGATAGATGTGTGTGTGTGTGTGTGTGTGTGTGTGTGTGTGTGTGTGTGTGTGTGTGTGTGTGTGTGTGTGCTAAGTACCGAATATGAAAGAAGGAGCGCAGCCTTTAATGAGAGCAAGAGGCATGAAAATGATATTAATAAAGAGCATAAGAACAGGAATAAACAACTCAGGGAGATTAATGCATTCGAACTCCGAAAATATGAAGCTGTTTTAGAAAGATATGCGAAAATGTGTGTTGGGAAAGTGCAAAAATAAGAGGGATAATAATGGCAGATGGCTGGCTGAAAGAGATACTCGCGTGTGTGTGTGTGTGTGATGCCTCTGAAGCTGTTTTATACCAATGAGGTTCCGAGAAAGATCCAAAATGCATGACATTCCGAGAAAGAAAACGAAAATTATGGAAAATGGGAGTGAAAGCTGGCAATGAATAACGAGATGAAATACGTGAAATCTGATGAATGGGGATGACGCTGTGCTGTTTTTTGATGATGAGCAGGGCCTTTGATGCGTAGTGTTTGTGAATGTGTAAATGTAAAAGGTGGGATGAAAATGATGGCTGGGAAAGTGACACGAAAGTTGAGCTGGTAAACTGAAAAAAGATCTGAATTAGTGGATGCTTTTTAACTTCTTTACTGTGATGACTTATTTTCTCTTTATATACTATTTATTATATTATCATTATTATTATTATTATTATTATTATTATTACCTTTATAGTATTACGGTAACATTTTTATTTATTACTATTATCACTTATTTTTATTGTCATTTCCATGCGATTACATACAACTCTGGAGAGACTATTAAGTGAAAGGAACATATGTAGCTTTCAATTTCCCTTTCACTGTTGTAGTGGTGATGGTCGCCTTCTCGTGGTGGTACTAATCTAACCGGTCGGCTCCTCTGCCAGGTTACACAAACATCCCTCAACTCTCTCCCTATTCCCCGAGTGGAGGATGGTAGACAGCAGGAGAAGGGCAACTTCAGCCTGCAGTCCACTAGGATCGCATTCAGATGAGCCAGGGATTGCAACTACTACTACTACTACTACCATTACTACTACAACTATAACTACTACTACCACCACCACCATTACTACTACTACTACTACTACTACTACTATACTTCTACTACTACCATTACTACTACCACTACAACTACTACTACTACTACCACCACTACCATTACTATTTACTACTACTACTACTACTACTACTACTTCTACTACTGCTACTACTACCATTACTGCTACCACCACTACAACAACAAAAACAACAACTACTACTACTACTACTACTACTCTTTCCCTATGAGGGTGTCTCTAAGTGGAATACAATAATTTGACGCTAAGCTAGGAGGAAAAAAATAAGCTTACGTCCTCGGGGTGAGAGAGAGAGAGAGAGAGAGAGAGAGAGAGAGAGAGAGAGAGAGAGAGCGAAAAGCAAACTGAAATGTATGAAGTTACCTACGAAAAAAAAAAGTGTCCGGTGTTACAGAGGTATTGATAAGTAAATGAAAAAAAGGCAAAAGAAAAGAAGAGAAAAATATGAGAGATTATGTTGCAAGAGACATATGGCTGTGTCAATGATCAGATTAATCTTCACTATTATAAGTCCTCCATTAAAACACACACACACACACACACACACACACACACACACACACACACACACACACACACACAAAAAGTCTTGGCAGAAAAATAAAATAAAAAAGGAAGAATTGTACTAATGGAATTAATGGACAATTTCTAGTCCCCTACTCTTTCTCTCTCTCTCTCTCTCTCTCTCTCGTTAATGAAGACTTGGGTTACCCTATTGTCGACCTTTCTTTGTGTCCTTCCACCGCCACTGTTATTTATGGCGTTATTTATAGTCTCCTTATTTGCTCTCTTTATTATCTTTATCTTGATTTATTCCACTCTTATCTTCTCCCTCTTCCTTTCTCCTTCCTGCCATCGTTAGTTGTCTTTACTGTGTGTGTGTGTGTGTGTGTGTGTGTGTGTGTGTGTGTGTGTGTGTGTGTGTGTGTGTGTGTGTGTGTGTGTGTGTGTGTGTGTGTGTGTGTCTGAATTTTTAACACTTCATCTGTTAACGTATTAAATGTAATGAAGATTACAATCTCTCTCTCTCTCTCTCTCTCTCTCTCTCTCCAACTTCCTTCCATTTCATTGCTTTCATCTTTTTTTTTGTCTAATTTTCGTTTACCCGCTTTCCTCTCTCTCTCTCTCTCTCTCTCTCTCTCTCCCATATCCTCACGGCCCAGTTCCCCTCATTTCCGGCTTTTCCTCCCACACTGACCACTTTCCCCTCATTCTGGCATCCATTTGTCTGGCTTTCCCCTCCTCCTTTCCTCTCTTTCTCTTTTTCCTCCCTCTCTTCTCCTCTTTTTTTCCTCTCTTATCGTATGTATTTTCTGGATCTTTTTCCTCTCCCTTTTCCCCTTCCATTTGTCTGTCTTCCCTCTGTCATTTTCTCCTACTTTCTCTCTCCTCTCTTCTTCTCTTTCCCCCCCACCCCAAATTTCTCCTCGTCTCGTCTCTTTCATTGTCCTCTCGAATGCTCTCTTATTTCTCTTTTCTTTTCCTCTTCCTCCTTTGTTCCTCTTCATGCCTCTCATTTTCTTCTCCCTCATTCTTAATTTTTTGCGACTTTTTTTCCACTCATTTCTTCTCGTTCTATATTTCCTCATTTCTTCTTTTCCCTCCAGCCATTGTTTCCTCCTCTCCAATTTCTTTCTCTCTGCTTTCGAATATCTTACCTTTCTAATTCCTCTCTTACCGACACTCCAATTCTCTCTCTCTCTCTCTCTCTCTCTCTCTCTCTCTCTCTCTCTTTCTCTCTCTTTCTCTCTCTCTCTCTCTCTCTCTCATTTTCTCATCTATCCTCTCCTCACAACATCTCTTTGCTCTTCACAAACTCTCTCCTCTCCTCTTCAGTTTTTTTCCTCTCCCCTCCCACCAATCACCCCCTCCCCTCACCCCAACACCCCACGAATTCCCCTTCCTCCCCGACCCCCTGCATAGTGTTCCCCCTCCCTTCACTACCCCTCAGTAACCCTCATTAGCTGTCCCGTCTTCACTTTCTCTCCTGAAATTATCTCCTTTCTCCTCTTCACGGTCCCTCCTCAGTACATCACTAGGTAATCCACAGTAGTACACCAGTCCTGTGTGAGACAGACCTAGTGTGTATTCAGTATGGACTGTGGGTGCTAGCGTCGAAGTGGTGACATATGGAGATGTAGGAGGACTACTGGGGCTTGGGGATATGCCTTGGGGATAGGCCCTGAAGCCTTTGCCCAGAGTCGGACACACAAAAAAAGTTGTTCTGTCTCCTCATCTCACTTCACCTCTCCTCTCATATCAATGCCTTCTTGTTCTTCCACTCAGATTTCTCTCTTAATTTCCTCCTAGCCCTTTTCCTCTCCTACACAAGGTCTCTCTCCTCTCCTCACTGCCCCTCATACTGTAACTGCGTCAATAGTAAACCACATTCGTTGTCCTCCTCTGCCTCCTCTCCTACTGTATCCACTGCTTTTTCCTTACTGCATTCTTCTCCCCCCCCCCTCTCTCTCTCTCTCTCTCCCTCCTGACAATCCCTCATCACCTCCTCATTCAGTAACCCACATTTACTGTCCTGTCCTCGTTGCAGGTTTCATCTTCTTCCCTCTTTTGCTCTCACTCATCCTTCCCTCCCTCCCTCCACTATCCCTCCACACTCCCTCCGTCCACTACCATTCCACCTTCCCTCCCTCCACTACCATTCCACCTTCCCTCCTTCCACTACCATTCCACCTTCCCTCCCTCCACTACCATTCCACCTTCCCTCCCTCCACTACCATTCCACCTTCCCTCCCTCCACTACCATTCCACCTTCCCTCCCTCCACTACCATTCCACCTTCCCTCCCTCCACTACCATTCCACCTTCCCTCCCTCCACTACCATTCCACCTTCCCTCCCTCCACTACCATTCCACCTTCCCTCCCTCCACTACCATTCCACCTTCCCTCCCTCCACTACCATTCCACCTTCCCTCCCTCCACTACCATTCCACCTTCCCTCCCTCCACTACCATTCCACCTTCCCTCCCTCCACTACCATTCCACCTTCCCTCCCTCCACTACCATTCCACCTTCCCTCCCTCCACTACCATTCCACCTTCCCTCCCTCCACTACCATTCCGCCTTCCCTCCCTCCACTACCATTCCACCTTCCCTCCCTCCACTACCATTCCACCTTCCCTCCCTCCACTACCATTCCACCTTCCCTCCCTCCACTACCATTCCACCTTCCCTCCCTCCACTACCTCTCCACCCTCCCTCCCTCCACTACCTCTCCACCCTCCCTCCCTCCACTACCATTCCACCCTCCCTCCCTCCACTACCATTCCACCCTCCCTCCCTCCACTACCATTCCACCTTCCCTCCCTCCACTACCATTCCACCTTCCCTCCCTCCACTACCATTCCACCTTCCCTCCCTCCACTACCATTCCACCTTCCCTCCCTCCACTACCATTCCACCTTCCCTCCCTCCACTACCATTCCATCTTCCCTCCCTCCACTACCATTCCATCTTCCCTCCCTCCACTACCATTCCATCTTCCCTCCCTCCACTACCATTCCATCTTCCCTCCCTCCACTACCATTCCACCTTCCCTCCCTCCACTACCATTCCACCTTCCCTCCCTCCACTACCTCTCCACCCTCCCTCCCTCCACTACCATTCCACCTTCCCTCTCTCCACTACCATTCCATCTTACCTCCCTCCACTACCATTCCACCTTCCCTCCCTCCACTACCTCTCCACCCTCCCTCCTTCCCTGTCATTATCTCACCAGGCTTCACCCATTCACCTTTTCCACCTTCTTACAAAAGTTTAAGTGGTGTTCCATATTTGGCTTATTTTCCCGCCCACTCTCGCCCACCTGGGGACATATTCACCTTTTAACCCCCTCATTTGGTGCTGGAGAAGGACGCCTTCGTGTGGTGGCACCGATATAACCAAGCGACTCCGCTGCCCGGTTACACAATCATCTCAACTTCCTCCTTATCCCGTGAAAGGAGAATGGTGGGCTGCAGAAGGGTAATTTCAGCCTGCAGTCCACTGGGTTCACGTTTGAGTCTGACGGCAAACAAAAGCCATCCTCTCACTGAAATGACATTTTTTTCTCTATTTTTGCAACCTCCAGACGATTTTGTTCAGCTTAAAAAAGACGAAGTGGAAGAATGAGATAATTACAGATTTCATTAACCTCTTTACTACTCAGGTGCTTTTCTGAACAATATAATTCGTCTGGTAGTAAAACGATTAAAAGTTCATAGCAGTCATTGTCCTGGAAGAAAAGTAAGATTAAACTGGAGATATATAAGAAATACGTGGAGAGGAAAACAAGAATATGAAAAAAAAATAATATAAAATATAAAAGATAAAATCTAACTATAAAATATAAAATATAAAACAATATAAAATATAAAATATAAATAACTGAGTGTCCAGAGAATTGCACCACACACCCATTCACTTATCAATCAAGACTTATCATCCTCTGCTCTATCTCTAACATCTTTGAGTACGCTTCAGACAAATACTGTACTAAAAACGCAATACATAAATACACAATAAAGCAAACAAACATATATCTCTAAAATTTCGCGCAGGCTTCACGCAAACGTCGTACTTAAATACACAATAAATAAATAAATAAAATAAATAAATAAAACTGATGAAATTAATGAACAAATCCTCTCCAATTTTACCTTGACTTTATTTTATTGGTTGTTATTTTAGTAATATAGGGGTGGCTATTTTACTATCCTATTTTTACAATGACACACAAGCCACTGATACTGCAACAGCCTTTAGGGGACTGACTTTAAATTGAAACTTTATTCGAGGCAAAGTGAAGTACTGGTCTTTTTTTCTATCTTTTTTTTTTTTTTGGGGGGGGGGGGAGGGGAGGAGACATCTGCCATCAAACTCTTCAGGAGAAGTTATAAAAAGTTCTACGGGCCATGCATCTCTGACGGATTATTTTTACAATGCTAAAAGAAAAACAGCTCCAGATTCTTTTGGCTTTTGATGCAGTTCGATTACACGATACAGACTGGCGTGAGTCTATATTGGAAGGTTTGTTTTTGAACGGTATTGGAACTGGTTCAAACGTTTTCATTTTTCTCTCTTTTATTAATTTTTTTATCTGCATATTTTTTGTTCAAAATACCCATACCACCTGCCTCACCCACACCACCTGCCTCACCCATATCATCTGCCCCACCCACACCACCTGCCCCACCCACACCGTCTGCCCCACCCACACCGTCTGCCCCACCCACACCGTCTGCCCCACCCACACCGTCTGCCCCACCCACACCGTCTGCCCCACCCACACCGTCTGCCCCACCCACACCGTCCGCCCCACCCACACCGTCTGCCCCACCCACACCGTCTGCCCCACCCACACCGTCTGCCCCACCCACACCGTCTGCCCCACCCACACCGTCTGCCTCACCCACACCGTCTGCCTCACCCACACCGTCTGCCTCACCCACACCATCTGCCTCACCCACATCACCTCACACACCGAGTTCTGAGTCACTTTCTTCCATAAATTTCTCTCAGACGCGCCATTCAACTCGCACTGCCTCGTCTTTCACTTCTTTAATGTTTGTGCTTGTGTGTGTGTCTTGGGGATGTTTGTGAAGGGTGTTGGTGATTGTGATGTTTATGTATGTTTATTGTGCGTGTGTGAGTGTTGGTGAAGTTTGTGATGTTGGTGTGTGTGTGTGTGTGTGTGTGTGTGTGAAGGTTGGTTGTGTTTGTAATGGTGGTGTGATGAATGCTGGTTGTCCTTGAGTAAATATTGGTAATATTTGATGGCTGTTAGTGTTTGTGAAAGTTGCTACTTGTGTATGATGTTGCCTCTGAGTGCTGCTGATGTTTGTGAAGTCCAGTGTTTGTGTATGGTGTCTGAATGATACTGATGTTTGCTACGGTTGACTCTTGTGAATGAAGGTTTGTTTGTGGAATGGTCGTGATGGTTGTGAAAGTTGATGCTTGTGATCGTGGCTTCCTGGTGCTTGTGACTACTGCTGATGTGTGAATGATGTTGGTATTTGTAAATTATGGTGATGTTTGTGTCTGATGTTGCTGTTTGTGAATGATGCTTGTGTTGGTGAAAGAAGATTGTAAAGGCATTGTTAAGGAGGTTTCATTTTCGCTTTTGTTGTTGCCTTTGTTCTTTTCATGGGGTGTGAGAAGATGTCACTAGTAATAGCTATATTCAGTAGTCATTATCTAAAAAGTGTTTATTATGAAATGGCACATTCATAAAACCAGTTTGTATTCACATAGTATTTGCACCAGCTCACTTTAATTATACAAACAATTGAGTCTCAAATTATAACCCATCCTTTATCAAAATAGATGCCTTGATAGTGCTCGGTGGAATGTGTGGCTGTGGCGGTACTGAGATGGGGAGGGCGTGGCCGGCTCGAAGCAGCCGACACCAACTCCTAACACCCCACCTAAGTTGCCGGGCCAGATTGTGGAGGCCAGCCAGCATACATGACCCCAAAAAGGCTGTAATCACAGAAATTACAATTACCACAATGTTCAAGCACTACATTCTATTCCCACTATGTCAGCGGCAAAAAAAAAAAAAAAAAGAAAGAAAAAAAAATGGTGGTAAACACTTACGAGGTGTTGTCTCAGGCAGATCTTAGGGCAGAGTGGCCGAACGCAGCACACTCACACACCCAGCAAACACCACCACGCATGCGCACAAGGGAGGCTATTCGCTCCAATTATCGCCAGTAACCCCATCACCAAAGGCGTTTTTTGTAGCACCTCGGAAAGTCAAAGGGGTTTGAGATTCCGCTTTGGAAAGTCAAACTCCTCACCGAGGAGTTTGCCTCTTCAGTGATGCATATCCAAACTACCAATCAGCGTGTTGTGTAGCGGAGTGTAGCCAGTTAGGGAGTTTAGCATGGTGGTTAATTCGCAATGCCAGAAGCTAACTATTCATTTTTTATATTATAATGCATAACAAAAATCATGTTAATGACTATATGACAATAAAGAATTCTAACAATGTACTTTATTATGAAAATCAATCAATTTAAATGTTCCGTCTCGCACCAGCTCGCACCTCCAGCCTCAAAATGGCCGACGCGTCCAATGAATTGACTGTGGTTTTGGCTTCGTTCCAACCAAAGTACAAAATTACAAAATTCTTACGTACCGTCTCAGTCAGTCATAAATATTTTCATGTTATGTGTTTTTTGAGGGATATAGATGCATTTCCAAACCGTGAAATGTGCTTGGATCCCAAAATTTTCCAGTTTATCATACGTCTTACCGCAGGAACTGCAGCCATTGAAACAAGTTTACAAATCCACCGCGAGGTAGGGCTTACTTGAAAAGAATTGGAGAGTAAATGGTTTCTACTGGCCTTAATTTCTGCTTCGGAATGGAACGAAAATTGTAAGTAATGCTCCTACGTTTATCTTAGGAGCATAAAATGTCATTATGAAAAAGTTGTCATCTCATTTCCTTGCAGACTGGCTATGTACGACAGTTCTTCCAGGGCTCACAGTGCTCGTTCGTCTGGCTGTGCTATTGCTTAGCGTTCTGTAAACTCCAACAGCGGAAACCCAAACCCTTTTGACTTTCCGAGGTGCTACAAAAAACGCCTCAATTAACCCACAAGTTTAGCAATAGTGCTTTTGCAAGTTATTTACATATCAATACAAAATAAGTATGGGCAAATAATATACACATAAGCAATCTGTTGACAACCCTTTACAAAGATAGTATATGAATGATGTTTGTGCTTGTAAATGATGGTTTGTAAAAGTTGTTGCAAATGATGTTGGTGTTCAGGTATTATGTCTGTGTTTGTAAATGCTATTTGTGTTTGTGAATGCTGGTGATTTATTTATGCTTATGCTGCTGGCACTTGTCGATGCTGGTTCGTCGAAATGCTCAGCCAACCAAACTATACAACCGCTGACTTGCAAATCCAACCTGGCTATTTTGAGCAGCCGTAAAAATGATATTACACCAAAAAGTTAATGCCGGCAATAGGATCGCGTTTTAGTTCCATTACTTACTGCTTCCTCAAGATGATTTTTTTTTTCAACTTACGAAAGATCTCGCTCACTAACCCCTTCATGCCGGTGACGTATTTACTGCATTCTCCAAACGGTTTTATTCATCTTAGGGGTTTTTGGAAGTGGAGGGGTTTGACACAGCCTTCACTGGCTCATTTAGTACGAGAGGACTTTCTTAAGATGAATAATATCGTCTGTAAGTAGCAAGAATGAAGTGGAAAATACGTCCTCGGGTGGAATGAGAGAATGAAAGCTGAATATAACCCCTCCAATTACGAAAACATCTCCCAGGAAAATAAAAGTCCTCAGACGTTAACCAGACTTAAAGACCCACAAGACTACCCCGTAGCAGTGGGTTTTATGCTGTAGTTACGACTGCCACTCAGTTACGACACATATCACTTAGTTGACTCGCACACACTACTCAGCTGTTTTGATACACCGTAAAATGTGTGTCGCACGTAAAGGTTAATGGTAGCAATCTCCGATACTGCCGGGTGTCGCCTGCAAGCTGGGGTAAAGGAAAGAACACTCCCCTTTTTCTGGGTCCCACGAGCAACGAGGAAAAGTTTGCATTAAAAATGGGCTGCTGGGATTTGCTGGGTGAACCGGCCTTGCTGTGTCGCCTCTCTTGCTGCGTTTGTGGGTCGTGTCAACACCTCCGCATCCAAATTGAACTGGATTATCACGTTAGGCTGGGTGGGAAAATTGGGCGAGAGAAAATACGTCCTCAAGTACGTATATGACTGTGGTTGGGACATAGCCACTGATTTCAAGCATAATGGGTGCCTGTATACCGTTTTCACTCTAACTTGGCCCAGATTTTCGTCCCTTTGCAGCTTATTTCACATTGTTCTGCGGTAGAAAAAGACAACACTACGGCTCTACATCTTTGCCATAGGACTTTTTCGTGACTGGCACCGTATATTAGCATCAGTCTATTGTTACAACTCAGCATTCGTGATGGAGAGATAGCAATTTTAGGCCAAGTTAAGGTAAAAAGAATATAGTTCATAGGGCAGTCAAGCAGCGCCTAAATACTCCAAACCCATTAGCAAACCACTTAAGAACGAAATTAGTGCATATATTCGAACTACCCGGTGATATTACGCCGACATAAAGTCTTCAATGTTTTTATATTATCATGTTGATGGATGAGAGAAGGACAGTAGCTTAAAAATAGGAGGTTGGAAATGGCTCATACTATTCCATCTCTGTGGCTCCTTCCTCGTCGTGCCAACACCTTTGCTTCCAGATTATGTGTATAACTGGCGGGTGTGACGGGCTGGGGAATGGGTTTTGCTTATGCTCCGCGTCGTCACCTTCATCACCCTGTTCTGCGTTGATCCTTTTCAGTGCGATAACGTCATTACACTGTTATGCTTGGTGCGGCTAACGAATTAAAGGAACTTCAGAGAGACCCCTGCATTAAGCACTCCATTACGGTAACAGCTTTTAAATTCTATTCGTGCCATCACATACAGTCTGACTCAACCTAAAGGAAAGCCTCTCACAGTAATTAGTATTATTATTATTATTATTATTAGTAGTAGTAGTAGTAGTAGTAGTAGTAGTAGTATCATCATCATCATCATTAGATGTAGTACTTGTAGCAATAGTATTAGTAATTATAGTAGTGATGGTGGTGGTGATAATAGTAGTAGCAATAGTTGCAACTCAAGGCTAAACTGAACGTGAAACCAGTGGACTACAGGTCAAAGTTACCCTTCCTCTGCAATCCACCATCCTCCTGTTGGGGGATATGGAGGGAAATAGGGAAATGGGGGACGTCTGTATATCTGGGCAGCTCCAACACCAGGTCATATCGGTGCCACCCCACGAAGGCGTCACGGAAGGGCAAAACAGGCAACATTCTTCCTGTGTTACCTAGCCCTCTTCCTGTGTTACCTGGCCCTCTTCCTGTGTTACCTGACCCTATTCCTGTGTTACCTGACCCTATTCCTGTGTTACCTGACCCGCTTCCTGTGTTACCTGACCCTCTTCCTGTGTTACCTGGCCCTCTTCCTGTGCTACCTGGTCCTGTCATCATCTCCGCTACCTGTGTTGTGGTAAATGTCCTGTTTTTGCCGTGAAATTAAATTAAAGACCCACGTCAATTCTCGTAACCTCCCAAACTTCTCCTCGCCCCTCCTGCCCCCCGACACTATGTTTTCCAGACACTTTACACACGCGCGCACACACACACACACACACACACACACACACACACACACACACACACACACACACTCTCTCTCTCTCTCTCTCTTTCTATATATATATATATATATATATATATATATATATATATATATATATATATATATATAGATAGATAGATAGATATAGATATAGATATATATGAAATCATCTACAGATAAGGAGAAAAAAAATGAAATATATATCATTATGTTTTTCCAATTAATTCAGACAAATAAAGCCCGACCACGTAATGGACAAAAGGATAAGCATATATACCTTTTTTATTATTTATTTTATTTTTAAATACTGATCAGTTTTTCACAGATCTCATTAGCAAGGGCACCGCAGTCCATCGCAAACTTTTACACTTACTTAAGAACTAAATTAAAGCTTAGCGTGAGACGCAAGTTACCTGTGCTACGGCTCTAACTTGCTTCACGACTAAACTGAATCTCTCCCTCTCTCTCTCTCTCTCTCTCTCTCTCTCTCTCTCTCTCTCTCTCTCTCTCTCACACACACACACACACACACCCATACTCTCCATCCACCACCTCATCCATTCCTACTACCAGCATCCGTCACTCCAACCTCACCCCTCTCACAACTACACGTCTCCTTCTCTTCTAATTTATCCTTCCTCTTAGCCCTCACCCTTACCCCCTCCACCCAGGCCACTCAAAGATATGCCCCCGGAGAAGTGACCAAGAAAATACCTGACGGGGAACATCGGAGCCCCATCAGGTTGAGTTTTATATCGAGTGGAAAGTCGTGATACCTGAGAGTTTTCATCCTCTTACTAGGACATAAATCTGCGACACTTCTTACTCATCCCTCAATTTATCCTATATCAAATCATTCCACTAGCCTCATCTATTTCTCCGGTTCCCGTCCTTTCTTAAATCATTCCACCCGTGTCTCATCTACTCCCTCCACTCCTTACCCAGTTTACTTTATATCTTCATCCACTTTAACTGCCAACATCCACTGCAACTACCCCTTCTACTTCAACGGCCTTTCATGTACCATTCTACCTGCCTCATCCGGTGCTGGAGAGGGTAGCCTTCACACGGTGGCACCGATATAAATGGGTGATGAAGCTGCCCAGTTACACAAAGTCTCTCAACTACTTCTCTGTCCTCTAGAAGGAGGATGCTGAGCTGCAGAAGGAGGGCAACTTCACCCTGCAGTCCACCCGGTTCACATTTCAGATGAACCTGGGGCCACTAGTACTGTATTACTATTACTACTACTACCAGTACATCTACTCCTACTCCTATTACTATTTCTGTTATTTCAACTACTACAGCTACTGCTACTATTACTACTTACCTACCTACCTATCTGCCTACCTACCTACGTACCTCATCCACTCCACACATCCATTCCACCTAGGCTATTTTATCCACCTTTCGTAAACCACTTCACCTGCTAGCATCCACTCACCTGCCTCGTCCACACCACCTCTACAGATACTCTTTCAGCTTATCTTTCCTCCCAGTCTTTACTCTCACCCCCACCACTCCTCCCTCAGCAGATAAATGCCTCCAGGAACACAGCGCCTGAGAAAATACCTGACGGAGGAACACAGGGCCCCCGTCAGGCTGGGGTTTATGTCGGGAGTGGAAGATCATGTAGCCCAGACTTAAACTTTTTCTGCAAGGGTGCATGAATTTTATATTTATTTTCGAGACTAATAGGAAAATTTATACACTATTTTGTTGATCTCCCCTGAGTGCTTAATATGATCAGGCAGGAGATTAATCCCTAAAATCCAGTGGCTTATTTTTTGTCTAATTCTTTCTATCTTCAGACCATTTTATTCATGTTAAGAGAGTGTTTTAGAAATCAAGGGGTTAAATATACGCATCAAAAAGGCTTTCATTACCAGAGGGTTTTTACAAGCTGAATAAAATCGTCTGAAAGAAGCAACACTACCCTAAATGTCATCGTACTGAAGGGGTTCATATTATCGTCTGGCGGTGATAAGACGGTAACAGCCAGTTCTCTCTCTCTCTCTCTCTCTCTCTCTCTCTCTCTCTAGGTAACTACAATTCGATCCATTTAAGGGTAGACGACCAGCCAACCCCCCCTTATGGCCTTACATGATCGACAAACCTATAGTCATTTGTTGGGGATCAAACCTATGGAATCCCTATACCTGAAGCTCCGTAACCACTAGACCACCAGGCGCCTTAGACTTGCAGTGGTCGGCATAAAATAGCTAATGAACGACCTGCTCTCTAATGGGTTAATCAAGAGGAAATGTTGGGTGGGAGGGAGGCACAGGTTAGCGCTTGAATTCTCTCTCTCTCTCTCTCTCTCTCTCTCTCTCTCTCTCTCTAACCGGTGTCTGTCTCTTACCCTTTTCCACTTGTCGCAATGGACTATCTATTTTGCAAGAGACGGTCCAGCCATTTTAAGAGCAGGGGTTTATTTCGGCTGAATAAAATCGTCTGCCAGTGGTGGAAATACAAAAATCTAAGTGACCTTCTACCCTTCCCCTAACCGGATATTAAGGCAGGTTCCTCGAAGTGTAAGGTTTGACACATTATCCAATAGCTTTTCAATACCACATGAGTATAAAGAACAGCAACAGACCTAATGCTCCTGTCGAGAGTGACTGGTACAGAGAAGGTGAGAATAAGGACAGAAAACCAAGAAGATTCCTCCAGCTCACTAAACCGTCCAACCCCGGCCGGCAGGAAAAAGTGAGAAAGAACCATCGGGCAGCATAGAAAAACTACCATAGAAATAATATAAGTACAAAGGAGTACAAAGGAAACCAAACAGCAACAGACCTTATGGTCCTTTCGAGGCTGTTTGTTACAGAGTAGACTATGACTACGAGATCTGACCCTATATGCTGAAGGATAAGGATAGTAAAGCAAGAAGGCTCCCCCCGCCTGCAAACCCTCCAGTTAAAACTGGCTAGAAAAAGTGAGAAAAACCACCATGCAGCATGGAAAAACTGACATGGAAATTTTATAGGAAAGACTGAAAAGGAAAACTACATTCTATGATACATTATCTATAAGCTACCAGTATGAATAACCTGAAAGAGAAAGTATTACAGTACAATGAATAATCAAATAAATAAATAACTAATGCATGTCGCTTTGTACGGGTACGTTAAGTTGACGGGGCGTCTGCGGACACAGTGTGGAAATTGCACAGTGCACAGTGTGGATATTCATGGGTGGTGCTGCAACCTTGCCTGGCGCTATTAAGGTAGGCAGCAGTCAATCAGGCCCCAGCTCCATTCATTCCACTGAGACTAGGAAATTTCCCATGCAGGACAAGCAAACAAGTCACCCCCTGAAGCAGTGACCCCTGGTACATTAAAAAAATCCCGATGGTGGCCACTTGACTAACAGGGATCCCCAGTGATCCACAGCCCATCACAGGTCGAAAGTATGAGTAGTGACCGTTAACTCAGGGCTATCTGTGCATATCCTAGTCTGTGCATATACTATATTTGCTTTTAATTAATTGATCCAGGCTCTAAACAACTAAAATAAAATTAAATAGAAAATTATACATATACAAGTTTCAGGAGTAAACATATTAAGCTGGGGGTTGGATGCCAAATACTTATCCAGGCGACCTTTAAAGGTATGTACTGTATTACAATTTATTACGTTGGAGGGCAATTTATTCCATATATTTACAACTCTATTGAAGAAGAAATGCTTAGCTTCATGCGACTGGAATCGTTTGCCAATTATTTTATGCCCATTGCCTCTAGTGTAATTCGAGCGATCAACTGTGAAGTATTTATCGACAGCCATGTTATCATGTCCTTTGAATATCTTGAATACTTGAATTAAATCTCCTCGTATCCTCCGTTTTGTTAGGGTAAAGAGATTCAGGGCTTCTAAACGTTCCTCGTACGGTTTGTTTCTCAGTCTAGGTATCATCTAATATATATAGGAAAGACTGAAGAGACAAAGAGTATATTCTAAAGTAACTTAATAATACGACTCATTACAGACATAACTGACTCATATCAACAGACAATTCCCTATGAGAGCCCAGTAGTAGCGGGGGGAGGGGGATAAATCCGGTCCCCTGGGCTACAATAACGAATACGGGTGCTTCATTTTACAGGTGTACTGAGCGTAAAAGGAGGGGGGGGGAGGTTGATAGGGAGGGAAGGGTTAGATGGGGGGGAGGTAGCGTGAGAGAAACTGGGGACGAAGAAGGAAGTGAGCGGAAGGGGAAGGAAGGGTGGGGGATGAAGACTGAGAGGGAAGAAGGGAAAGAATAGAGGGCACATGAGGGTGTGTGTGAAAGGGAAGGGACGTGACATGCGGAAAAGGAGGAACTGGAGGGCTGGGAGAGGGAGCTGAACAGGGGGCAAAGTGAAAGGGAAGGGGAAATTGGACTGAAGCAAGGTGGAGAAGAGGCGAGGGAAGGAAATGAAAGCGAGTGGAACGGGAGTTGAATGACGACAAAGTGATAGGGGAGGGGGAAGTGGGCCGACTCTGTGTACAGGAGGTGGAAGGGGGATGATATGGAAGCATGGGAAGATGAGGGGAGAGGGAGAGGAGAGGATATGGAGTGGAGAGGAGAGAGAGAGGGGGGGAAGGTGAGGTTATGGAAAACTAGGGAGGGTAGAGGAGGGGAGGGAAGGGGGGATACCATACTGGAAAAATTCCACTCAACCTTTCTGAAAATAGCTCGGCAAAGCTCTCTCGCTAATTTTCCTCCTGACGCTGCTCTCGTAAACATACCTGCTACCTCTCTCTCTCTCTCTCTCTCTCTCTGTATGTATGTATGTATGTAAGTAAGAATGTAAGTAAGTATATCAGTCTCACTCAGTTGCTTTTTTACTGATGTCTTCCATTTGTTTAATAACATCTCCTCTCTCTCTCTCTCTCCATGAGTCCTGCAGGCCTTTGCAAAGTCTCCCGGGAACTCTGCAACAACACTGCTAGCCTCTGCAATTCTTGCGGGGCTGGGGAGAAGGATGGGGGAATCAGTGGAGGGGAGAGGGATGGGCAAATTAGTGGAGAGGTGAGGGATAGAGGATACGCTTCATTTCTTTCACCTTAACCTGGACCAGATTTTCCTGCTTTTGCAATTCATGCCGCATAGTGGCCGAAAGAGGCAGTGCTACGGCTCTATATTCTTTCCGTGGCGCTTCTCTGTGTCTTGTGTCATATTTTAGTATCAGTATGTTGCAGCAGCTTAGCAATCAAGGGGGATGGTAATTTTAGGCCAGTTTAAAGTGAAAGTAGAATAGTTACTATCTCATCACTTCCCATGCCCTTTATATCATCCTGTTTTGCCATTATTCCAATGCTTTTTTTTCACTATTAATTAATCCTTTGTCTGCTTTCCTCAATTACCTTTTCTGATGGGATATATTCTCCATTAATAAAAAGGACTGACCACCTCACAGCGACCTTAAGATCTGTGTACTCTGTGTATCCACGTAAGTCTCTCTCTCTCTCTCTCTCTTGTTAAACTTATGTAATTTGGGAGTGAATCTTACCATTAATAACAAAGCTGGACGGCTTCGCATGAGCCTTTAGGTCTGTGTCGTCTGTATGTCTATGTAACTCTTATGTAACCCCCCCCTCTCTCTCTCTAGCTCTCTCTCTCTCTCTCTTCTTCTCCTTCTTCTTCTTTTTCACATTCCTAACCTCCTCTCTTCCTACCTACACGCCTCCTCCCACTGCCTTCTTACCTTTACCCTTCCCCTCTCCTCCTATCACCGCACCTTCGCCCTTTTCCTTCCAACTTGCACACCTCCCATCTCCTCCTCACTCCTCCCTTTCTACCTCCATACCTCCTCGCTCCTCTCTTTCTACCTCCATACCTCCTCTCTCCTCCCTTCATACCTCAACTCTCCCACCTTCCATTCCCACACCTCAGCATCACCTCCCTCCACACTTCCTCTTTCCCTCTGCCTACCACACCCTTCTTACCTCCATACCTCCCCTTCTCTTCCTTCCTACGTTCAAGACCTTTCCCCATCCTCTTCCCTCTTCCCTACTTCCTCTACCGCCTTCCCTCCCTCCATTTCCTTCCTTCATACTACACTCTTCCCCCTTTCTACCTCCACACACACTCTCCCCTAACCCCCTACCTTTACATTCCCTATTCTCACCCCTCCTACATCCTTCCTCTTCTCCCCCCCTTCCCCTACCCTTCCCTTCCTAGCATATACCCCCCTCTCCCCAACCTTCCTACCTCCCTCCTCTTCTCCCCTTCCTTTCCCTCCCATTCTCTTCCTAACCTACATTCCTCTCCCCCCATCCTTCCTACCTTCCTCTTCTCCCCTCCCTTCCCTTCTCCATCTCTCCTCTCTTTCCCCCTCCCCATCACGTGTCCCAATCATAATTGCTTACATGTTTGTTATCCATATCCCTTACAAAAATATTCTTTCACACAACTCCTCCCCTCTCCGAGCCACAACTCTCTCTCTCTCTCTCTCTCTCTCTCTCTCTCGCAACCAGTGAAATTTAGCAGTAGCTTTCCATAATCAAAATGTTACACTTCCCTCCATTTCTCCCCCTCTTTCTCCCTTTTCTCCTTGTCTCCTCTTCTCTCTCTCTCTCTCTCTCTCTCTCTAAAATCCCATATTGTGTATATTCTTCAGCATGTAGAGTTAGATCTTGTAGTCATAGTCTACTCTGTACCAAACAGCCTCGAAAGGACCATAAGGTATGTTGCTGTTTGCTTTCCTTTGTACTCCTTTGTACATTTTAAACCTTTCTTCCTCCTCGTTTCTCCCCTTCAATCTCCCCTACACCTCTCCTCGCTCTACTTCAACCCTCCCTCCTTTCCTCTTCTGTTCTCTTCCTCTTCCCTTCCTTCCCTCTCCCTTCCTCACTCTTCTCTTCCACTTCTCCCTCACTTCAATTTCCTTCCAACCTCCCCTCTACCTCTCCTCTCCCTTCTCATTCCTCTTTTCCACACTTTCTCCTCTCATCCTCTCTCTTTCTCATTTTCTCTCCCTGGCTTTCCCTTCCCTTTCCTTCACTTTCCCTTCTCCCCTCCTTTCCCCTCTGTCCTCTTACTTCTCATCCCCTTCCCTCATACTTCTCCCCTCTGTCCTTTTTACCTCCTGTTCCCTTCTCTCTCTTCATCTCTTTCCCCTTTCCCGTCAGGCTTCTCTTTTATGTTCAGCCTCCTTTCCCTCACATCCCCCTCGCTCCCCTCCTTTCTCACACATTTCTCTTTCACCTCCTCTCTCACTTCCCTTTCGCGTTTCCCCTCTGTCATCTCCATTACCTTATTTCCCCTTCCCCTCGTCTTCCATCAGCTGCCGCTTCCCCTTCGCTCATATCTCTCCCCTACACGTCTCTCCTGCCACCTGCCCCTGCTGTAATTTTCCCCCTCTCCATAATTATCCCCTCTCCCTTCTCTCCCCTCCCTCTCCCCTCACATTCCCACATCCCTTCCCTCCCCTCTCTTCTTTCATCCCCTCTTTTTCAATATTTTCACTTTCCTCCTTTCCCTTGTCCTTCCTCCCCTCACTTCCCCTTATTCTGCTTACCTCTTCCTCTTTTATCTTCCCGCATTTCCCACCACAGCTCTCCCATCTCTCTCTCCCATCTCTCTCTCTCTCTCTCTCTCATTTACTCCTTTCATATCCCTTACGTTCTCTTCTTTTTTAATTTTTTCATTTACTGTCTTATTTTCTTAGAGTCACCTTTATTTTTCTTTATTTTCCCTTTCGTCCTGTTATTTTCCTTTTTCCTTTCCCTCCAAGTCTCTCTCTCTCTCTCTCTCTCTCTCTCTCTCTCTCTCTCTCTCTTATTTTGCCATTCTTTCTCTCATTTCCCTCCCTTCCTCATGCTTTCTTTTAGTTTCCTTTCCTCTCTCTCTCAACCCTTCCCCCGCCTCAGCCCTGCCCTCTCACACCAACCCCGATTTCAACCCTTCTCCTCTCACCCTAACCACCACTTCAACCCTCCCCTCTCAAGTCTTCCTCACCTCAACTCTCTGCCTTCAACCTTCCCCCATCTCAATCTTCCCCTCTCAACCCTTCCTCCACCTCAATCCTCCCCTCTCAATCATTCCCCCCACCTCAACCCTCCCCTCTCAACCCTTCCCCCACCTCAATCCTCCCCTCTCAACCCTTCCCCCACCTCAATCCTCCCCTCTCAACCCTTCCCCCACCTCAATCCTCCCCTCTCAATCATTCCCCCCACCACAACCCTCCCCTCTCAACCCTTCCCCCACCTCAATCCTCCCCTCTCAACCCTTCCCCCACCTCAATCCGGGATCTCAGCCCTTCCCCCACCTCAACCCTCCCATCTCAGCCCTTCCCCCACCTCAACCCTCCCCTCTCAACCCTTCCCCCACCTCAATCCTCCTCTCTCAACCATTTCCCCACCTCAATCCTCCCCTCTCAACCCTTCCCCCACCTCAATCCTCCCCTCTCAACCCTTCCCCCACCTCAATCCTCCCCTCTCAACTCTTCCCCCACCTCAATCCTCCCCTCCCAACCATTCCCCCATCTCCCCTCTCAACCCTTCCCCCACCTCAATCCTCCCCTCTCAACCCTTCCCCCACCTCAATCCTCCCCTCTCAACCCTTCTCCCACCACTCCCCTGTAACTCCTTCAATCCGTCAACCCCGGTATCAGTACAGCAGGAAGCGACCCAGCTAAGCGCTTTATGACAGTCGGCGGCTCCCTCATGAATAGGCACGCTGCCTGAGGAAAAAACATTGGATAGCCGGTGTCCACGCCCGCCCGGCTTCTAAGGCTACACCCATACGGCTACACCCATACGGCTACACTCATACGGCTACACCCATACGGCTACACCCATACGGCTACACCCATACGGCTACAATCGGCCACACGGACCAGGAGATACAGTCATACGTACTCAATCATACGAACACATAATACGAAGGATATTATTTGGCAGTACTGATTGTTGTAGCCCCAGGTTCATCTGAGACGTGAACACTGTGGACTGCAGGCTGAAATTGCCCTTCTGCAGTCCACTAACCATCTTTCGAGGACTGTATTGGTGGGAACTTAAGCGTGTTCCTCCAGCACCGTGAAGCTGCACGTATTAGTTGATGAAGTTAAAGTTATATGGAGATGGTAATACGGTCATTCACCCTTATTTCTTTCCCTCAATATCCCATTTCCTCCCCTCCACTTCCCCTTTCCAGTCTTCTTTCCCTACTCTCTTTTCTATCTCCTCCTCCCACGCCATCATTCCCAGCCGCCCTGTCCCCCACTCCATCTTCCTCCTCCCTCTTCATAAAATCCACTCCAATAACTTTCCAATCATCTCTCATAATATTTTGCAGACAACATTATACCCACTACTTTATTTTAGGGTCTTCGGTCGATTTCCCTTCTGCAGAAATTCAAAACCCTATAGAAACCACTCACATAGAAACCACAACCCCAAACAGAAGCATTATCATAAATAAAAACACTTCACAAACACGGCACCCACAGCCATACAGGTCACGCCCACAGAAACCACCAATTGATACCATGACATTTAGAGAAAACATTTTGCATGGAAAACTACAGACGCCATAACCACCACAAAAGGCTCTCAAATCACTCATACCGAAACCACATCTAATAACAAAGCACTGGCAACAGAAACCAAGCAACCACAAAGAGAAACCACCGACTCGACAAAAAAAGCAGCACCCAACAGAAATGAGTCATACAGAAACCACCTCTACGAAACCTTTTCACTAGAAACCAATCCTCCATCAGAAATCACAATCTCTACAAGAAAGCACTCCCAACAGAAACCGCTCACACAGAAATCACGTCTACAAAATTGTCCACGCAGTAACCACCAACACCCACACTAGAAAACTCATCTTCCACAAAAAAAAAAAACTTCCATTTGATCCAGTCAATAGAAACCACAGCCATATTAAGCAAAATCATAGAAACGGCATCCCCATTGAAACCAATAGATACAGAAACCTTTAAAAAATAACACTCCATACAGAAACCAGCCACAAAGAAACCATACCTTCCACAAAAATCACTGAACAAGAACACACAGAGAAACCACAACCTTTACGTAATCCCTTTGTACAGAACCTACCAACAGGGAAACCACATTCTCTAATATATTATAAAAAAAAAAACGCAGAAATCGTATCGTATCGCATGGTATGGTTTACCCTCGTACAGGCATCAGCACTCCAACAAGCTTGCATGCGTCGGCCTTGGTCACCTAATGGGAGGTTTCCATGCTGCTCGATCTCTGGCAGCCTCCCTATTCATTCCCTTATCCCCGAGGTCATACTCTATGACCTCGTCCCAGGGCTTATTTTGGTCTGCCTCTCGCAACCCTGCCCTCGATGTTCACACTTCTCACCCTCCTCACTCAACTGTTGTCTTCCATCCTCTCCACATGCCCAAACCATCTCAATCTGCCCCTCCTATACACAACACCAATACAATCCAGTCCCATCCATCCTCTCAACTCTTCAATCGCAATCCTACCCCCCCCCCCCTAACAAAATAAGAGCAATCCCTTTCAGAAACCACTCGAGAAGAAACCACAACTACAGCAAAACACCCTGCAGAAACAAAACACACACACACACACACACACACACACACACACACACACACACACACACACAAAGGAATCACAATGTATCTCTTTATGGACAAACGTGGTGGATGTGTCCTACCCTAATCCCAACCTACAAAGTGTACTGTATATTCTTCTTCCTTCTTTCTTCTCTCTTTCGTCACCCTCCCTCTCCCTCTTCCTGTCTCTTTCCGCCAACTCTCCGTCATTCTCCTCCTCATTTTTTCCTCCCAGTCTCTACCTCACATTTTTTCTTTTCACATCCGTCCCCGCCTCACCCTTTCTCTAAACATTAGTCTCCTCCTCCTCCTCCGTCTTCACTGATTCTCTCCTTCACCTCGTCTCTTCTCCCTAAATTTTCTTCCTTACCTTCTCTCTCTCTCTCTCTCTCTCTCTCTCTCTCTCTCTCTCCATTTTTCGTAAGAACCATCTTTTCCCACTCATCCTTTCCGCCCTTACATATTCCTCTCTCTTCCTCTCATTCACTTTCCATCCCACGAATTTTCTCTCACTCGTTTCTCCCCCTTTCTCTCTGTCTCTTCCTCTTCCTGTCTCCCACCCTTCACGCTTCACAGCCCATTCTTCGTATCGCCTCTTCCTCTTCATTGTTCCACTTCCAAATCTTCCACGGCTTCTCCCCTCTCCCATCCCTCTCCTATCTCTCTTTCCCCTCCCTCTCTTATCTATTTCTTCCCTCCATTTCCCTCATCCCCTTCTCTCAACCCGCACTCTCTCCCATAACCTTTCTCCACCACTGTCTATTTCCTCTCCCCTCTTCATCTCCATCTCTCCCTCCCTTCCTACCTATTCCTCTCCAAGCTCAAGACTATCCTTCCATCTGTTCCTTTCCTCTCCCTTCCTCTCCCTCCCATCCCTCTCTTCATTCGTCTCTTTCCTCTCTTTCTCCGCCTACTTACCCTTTTCCTTTGGCTTCATTCCCTTCATCCTCTCCCTCCTCCCCTTCTTTTGGCCTATTTCCTTCACCTTCATCCTTCTCCTCTCGTATCTTTTCTCCTTTCCCTCCCTCCTCTCTTCCTCCGTTTTCCTTCACATTAGTTCATCGTGTCTTTCCCTCCTACTTTCCCTCTCATATATTTTCTCTCCCTTCTCCATTCTTCCTCTCTCATTTACATTTTTTCCTCCCATCATTTTCCCATTTTTCTCCCTTTGTTCCTTATTTAAGTCTTTTGTATTTATTTTTCTTCTCAGTTTATCCTTTCCCACTCCCATTCTCTTCTTGCTTTTCCTTCACCTTTTCCCTTAATTCTGTTATCTCCTCACATTTAATTTTATTCCCCTCTCTCTCTCTCTCTCTCTCTCTCTCTCTCTCTCTCTCTCTCACATCACGGTATTCTCCACACTTTTCCATCTTCTTCCCTCATCCTTCATTCCTTCTTCCCTTTTCTTCTTTCCTTCCTTCTCCTCTTCTTTCCCCTTTCATATTAAGACTACAAATGACTCTCCTTAATCTCACTCTCTCTCGCTTGTTTTCTTCCACCCCATTTCGCTGTCTCTTCTAAGAATGTGTGTATTAGTTGTCTTATTAATTTTTAAGTTTTTCTTGTCTTCTTCCACCTCTCGCCATTCCTTCCTTCCATGTCTGTATTTTTCCTCCCTCTGGTTTCTCCTTCTCTGTCTGTCGTCATCACATTATTTCTTACAATGATTTACGTGTCTGTATGTCTGCCTCTCTCTCTCTCTCTCTCTCTCTCTCTCTCACACACACACACACACACACGCACACACACACAGCTATTATTTTCTCAAACTTTTGTAGTTAAAGGCATGAGTGATTCTATTCATATGGACGTAGATCATA
This sequence comes from Coenobita brevimanus, assembly GCF_032717465.1. Lineage (NCBI taxonomy): Eukaryota > Metazoa > Arthropoda > Malacostraca > Decapoda > Coenobitidae > Coenobita > Coenobita brevimanus. The sequence goes on along the minus strand of NC_137064.1, from coordinate 21,057,736 downwards.
ACTTCTATTTATACAGTATGTTAAAAAGCTCTAACATTTGGCTGACCTCTTGATACCCTAAAGTATTTCTCTCTCTCTCTCTCTCTCTCTCTCTCTCTCTCTCTCTCTCTGTATTATAATTTTCTTCCTCTCATAAGCATTACCTTTACTGTGAAAACCAGACCACCTCTCTGAAATCGTAAGGCCTGTGTGGTCTGTATAACTCTATGTAACTCTCCCATCCTCCTGTAGTTCCCTCAACCTTAAATTTCCCACTCCAATCCCCATCGGTTCTCCCTGCAACCCAACTCCCTCCCCCCCTCTCTCTCTCTCTCTCCCGCCAAAAATAAAAATGAAAAACGAATCGACTCTCGTTTTTCGCCCTCTCCCTCACTCTTTTATTTTTCCCTTGATAACCAGAAAAATAACTCTCTCCTCCATTAACCGTGCTTCCCTTTCCACTCCTATCCCCCTCCACCCCCTCACACACACACACACACACACACACACACACAATTCTCGTTCCTATTCATCCATTTCATTTTACGGTCACTGTGCCACTGTTCCCAGACATGCATTATTCAAACCCCGGAACCAGGCCATCCACGGAAGATCCTCTCTCTCTCTCTCTCTCTCTCTCTCTCTCTCTCTCTCTCTCTCTCTCGTCAATCGTCCCTCTACCCGTACGCCTCCTACCATATTCTTTAACGTTCCTTCCTTCTACTCTTCTCTCTCTCCTTCATCCTCTCTCCCTCTCCCCCGTCTCTCTCCTCCTCTCCCCCCTCATCTATCTCTCCCTGTCTCCCCCCTTCACTTCCCCCTACCTCACTTCCTCCTCCTTCTCCCCTTACTCTTCTCTCCCCGCTTCTATTCTCTTCCTTCTTCTCTTCCCCTCACTCCCCTCTCGCCGTCTCTCCTTTATTTGCCACTCTCCATTTCTTCCCCTCACTCACTCCATCTCTTCCCATATCTCCCCTTACCCGACCCTATTTCTAATTCTCCCCTCTCCTCATTTATTCTTCTAATCCTCCTCTCTCCCCTCCCCTCCTTGTCTCTCCCTCTCTCACTCCTCAGTCGTTTCCTCTCGTTCTCCCATTCCGGTCTCTTTCGCCTCACCCTCCCCTCTCCCTGGCTCTTCCCTTTTACTCTTATCTCCATCTCTTTCTATCACTCATTCCTTCCCATGCCATTCCCCCTTACTCTCCCATCTCTCCTTCTCCTCCCTTCAATCTCTTCTCCCGCCTTTCCTATTCCTCCCTCCTCCTCTTCCATCCTTCTTTTCCTCACTTTCCTTCGTCTTTCTTCCCCTTAAAGCTCTCATTCTAAATTCCCTCATTTTCCCCTCCCCATCTTACCCTCTCAATCTCCCCCTACCGTTTCTTTTTCCCCTCAGTCATTCACTCCGTTTCCTTCCCTCAATACCCAATTTCCTCCCCTTCATTTCCCCTTTCCAGCCCTCTTTCCCTCTCCTTTTTTTCATCCCCTCCTCCCACGCCATCATGTCAGCCGCCCTGTTCCCCACTCCATCTTCCTCCTCCCTCTTCATAAAATCCACTCCAATAACTCTCCAATGATCTATATTATTTTTCCGACTACATTATACCCACCAAATTATTTTAGGGTCTCCAGTCCATTTGTAGTTTCCTGTACTCTATCTCCTTCCCTCTGTCTGTAATATTTATTCCTTTAACTCCCTTTTTACCCTTTATTTATATTTATTAATTATTATTTTTTTATTCATTAACATATTTATCTTGTCAAGCTACAAACATTATTTTTCCCTCTTGATTTTACCTCCTTCATTCCATTCCCGACTTTCTTTTAATTCATTCTCTTTATATATCTTCCTTAATTCCACTTTTCCTACTATCCTCTAAAATTTCTCCCACGAAACCCCCAAACATCCATCAACTTATTTTTAATGTTTCCTTTCCATTCACACCCTCCATCTGATTCTCTCTCTCTCTCTCTCTCTCTCTCTCTCTCTCTCTCTCTCTCTCTTCATTAAAACCGTTCCAGGAACTTCCTCTTCATCCTTCCACATCCTTTACATGATATAATATACACAGGACTTCATTTTTTCCTTCATTTTATGGCCTACAGATCATTCACACTATACATTTCATCCATCTTACCAAAGTTGCCCTTTCTCGGCAGGTTTTATTGAGTTCCTGGTAACAATCACGCATATTCTTTCTCTATCTGTTTTTTTTTTTTTTTTTTAATTTTACAGGCAAAAATTCATTCACACTATTCATCATTCGTCTTTCCAAATCTCTCTTTTTAATAATGTTCCTATCGTGCTTAATCAGGTGTCAGTGGGTACCTATTGACAATTATGGGACATTTTTCTTTACCTTTTTCTAATTAGCGGCGCAAAAAATACCCATCAGGAGCATTTCCGCTGCCAACTAGCTCTGAAAATATTTGGTAACATTCGGAGCGTCCCTATTAGAGTGAATCAATAAAGGACAAACAACCAGTAACTCGCGCCTAACGTTAAAGAAAGGAAATATTCTTGTCAGTTTAGAAGCCTTGCAATAATCTCTTCGTTGCCAGCTTATTGCAGTTGCAGCGCCATACAGGAGAGTTACAACATCTCCGTCAATGGACCCGCTATGTTATTTACCTCGTGTGTTAGGAAAGCATTGAAGAGGTTCATATAGGAAAACAGTGAATTGAAAATGTAAAAAGTTAGAACAATATTCAGTGCTCAACACTAAGTACAATTAAAGTGAAAAACATACAGACCACACACACACACACACACACACACACACACACACACACACACACACACACACACACACACACACACACAAACTTAATGGAACCCTTACAAATTGAAAAATCTCGAGAGTAACAAATAACATCACCAATGCACAATATCCGTAATAAACACTGAAACAAGAACAACAACAAAGGGAAGGTTGTATATGAGAAGAACGTAAAAAAAAAAAAAAGCAACAAAGCATACGTTTCTTTCAAGCAAAAAGAAACAACTAAATAAAGAAATAAAGGACAATAAAACGAAAAAAATAAAAATGAGGGGGAGGGAGACAAGAAATAAAACAAGGATCACATTTCTCACAAGCAGATCAAAACAAGAACAAGAAAAAGAAAGGGTGGTATCAGAGAGAAGGTAAATACAAAGAAAACAACACGGCACAGGTTTCTCTCTGGCAGAATAAGACAAAAACAATCCTATCACTAAGACAACAGGACACCGCCAGAAAGACAACCAAGTCCGCGTATCACCGGTAGCTACACAAACACAGAGACACAAACCCACAAACGATAGCATGGGAGACAACAGCAGTGGCGAGGCAAGTGGGTATAAAACAAAAAAGTGCTGAGGGCAGACAGAGACGGTTGTGGGAAAGGATAGGGAAGGGTTGACGAGAGGGAAGAAGGAAAAGAGGGAGGGGGGAAAGGAGATTGAGGGGGGGAAAGAGAAGGAAAGGAAATGGGGAGAGGGAGGGGTGAGAAGAGGGAAGGAGGAAAAGAGAGGGAAGGGAAAAGGAGATGGATGGGGAAAAGAGAAGGAGGGGGAAAAGGAGACGGAAAGGGGAAAGAAGAGGGGGCGAGGATGAAAGGACAGGGAGTGGAGAGGGAGGTAAGGGAAGAGACGGAAGCAAGAGAGAGAGATAGGGGGAGCGAGGAACAGATGCAAAACGAAAAGCAAAAGCAATGGTGGGACAAGCAATCAGTCATATATGCAACAACAAAGGACCTGGAGCAGGCTGATGGGGAGGGGAGAGGGGAGAGAACAGGGAAGGAGATGGGAAAGGGAGAGGGAAGGGAGAGGGAGAAGAAGGGAGAATAGAAGGAGGGGGGAAGGGAGAGGAGAAGAGGGATGGGACATAGACAAAGGGATAAAGATAAGGAAGGAGGGGGAAGGATAAAGGAAAGACAGAGTGAGAAAAAAAGGGGACAAGCATGTGCTATGAGGGACTAAAGAAGAGAAGTTACAGCAACAAGAAGTCAAGAAAGTATGTAAAAAAACAGAACATAGGGTGTGGAGGGAGGAGAGTACTAGGGAAAGATGGTGGGGGCCAAGAAAAAGGGGGGGAGTCAAGAAAAATGGAGGAAAGGTTAAGAAAAAGGAAGGGGTGAGACAACGAGAATACAGATGGGATAATACCGGCCCTGAAAAAGACTTGGGGACGTTGTGTGGTGCTGAGTACGACGACGACGAGAGAGAGAGAGAGAGAGAGACCATACAGCATATCTAGTAAATGAGGCCAGGAGCAGACTGAGTGACCAGAGTAGGCGTTATATCCTGAGACTGATATTAGATGTGCAGAGGGAGGGAGCAGAAGGGGAGGAAGGAAAATATTGGAGGGGAAATGTAGGGAGAAGAATGGGAGGCGGAGGAAATGGAGATGAGAGAAGGAGGATAAGAAGAGAGACATGAAGAAAGAAGAGATAGGTAGGGAAGAAGATCGAGGAAAAAGGGAGCGGAGTGTAGCGGTGAGACGAGTGGGTGGGGGAGAGAGAGAGAGAGAGAGAGAGAGAGAGATTGAAAGAGAGAGAGAGAGAGAATCAAGAAGAGTGAAGAGAGGCGGAGGAGTCAGGGGAGAGGCAAAGCAAGAGAGGCACGGAAAAATATGGCAAATAATGAAAACCTGTGGTAAGTCGGAGGATGTGGCGATATTGAGAAGTGTGAGTCAGAGAAACAGGAGTCTGCCCAAGAATGAATGAAGACGTAGCGGAAAAGTCGACCGTTCTGAGACACACGTTAGCAGAGAAGGGATTTTCGCTGTGTTCCGCCACTTGTAAATTTTCCTCAGACGGAGCTGGGAAGATTGTGGTTTCTTTGTAAAGTGGTGGAGAGAACTACAGTAGAAGGAGAAGGACGGAAAGATAGGAGGGAGAGAGAGGAGGGAGGGGGAAGGGGAAGAGATGAGAAAGAGGAACAGAAAAGGGAGAGGTAAGGAGAGGGTGGGGAAAGACAGAAAGGGGAAAGAAAGGTAGGGAGATGAACAGCTATGAGGTGTACGGGGGGGGGGGGACGGGGGACGAGGACGGAGGGGGGTAAGTTCAGGGAGGAAGGGTGGGCGTCTTTGAGGAGGGAGGTAAAGAGAAGGAGGAGGGAGGGAACGAGAGGATGGAGGAAGATAGAAGGCAGGAGGAGAGGGGTGAAGAGAGGGAGAAGGAAGGTAAAGAGAGGGAATAAGGGAAGGAGTAATTGGGAAGGAGGGAGTGAGAGAGGAGAATAAACGGGAGACGTAGACGGAGAATGCAGGAAGAGGGGAGGGGGAGATTACAAGGAGAGATTTAAGTGAGAGGGCAGAGGAGCAAGCTGAAAAAGACAAATGAAAAAATGAGTGACAAGGTAAAGGAAGGAGATGAAGAACAAGATCCACTATAGGGAGAAAAAAAAATACAAGAGACGACAGAAGAGAACAAGAATGTGTGTGTGTGTGTGTGTGTGTGTGTGTGTGTGTGTGTGTGTGTGTGTGTGTGTTTCAACGAGGGTGAAAGTGATGAAGGTGTGGATGAGGATGAAGGTATAGGTGAGGGTATGGGTGAAAGAGAGAGACCGTGTGTGTGTGTGTGTGTGTGTGTGTGTGTGTGTGTGTGTGTGTGTGTGTGTAGCAAGCCTCATGGAGTGGGTCATGCGATACTGATACCTTCCTACGCACTTTACCTACCGGGTCGTTAGGATAGGCACGAAACTCAGTAAAAAGGATTGATTGTCGACTGTAATTACTGAGAAACAGCAACTTCGTCCCCAGCTATTACCTCCAACAGCTGCCATCATCATCACCATCAACATTATCATCATCATCATCACCATCACCACCACCACCATCATCATCACCATCACCTTCATTATGACCACTATCAACATTATCGAACACATTTCTTATGCTTCTTTATAGTACACACACACACACACACACACACACACACACACACACAAAAGGAGTGAAAATAAAGGACCAAAATGAAGGAAATGAAAGCTGATTTGAGAAAAGGGAATGAAAACAAAAGAAAAAAATAGTATATATGTAAGTGATGGTGAAAGGGAAGTGGGGGAGAGTGGAAGGGAAGTGGGGGAGAGTGGAAGGGAAGAGGAGGAGAGTGGAATGGAAGCGGAAGATTGTGGGAAGGGAGGTGGAGAAGAGTGGGACGGAGGTGGAGGAGAGTGGGAGGGAGGTGGAGGAGAGTGGGAGGGAGGTGGAGGAGAGTAGTGGTAGCGGCAGTGTTTGAGGGAGAGTTAGGGTGGTCTTGGGGTAATGTCGTCAGAAGAGGTCGTAACCTGAGTCTCATAATCTTCTTCCTTCTTCCCCCCCCCCCCGCCTCTCTCTCTCTCTCTCTCTCTCTCTCTCTCTCTCTCATCACTGTACAGAGTGTAAACTAAAATATACAGTTATGAAAAGCCCTATGTTTCAATATGCATGATAATGATTTCTTATTCTATCATTTTTTCACCTTAATTTGGCCCTAAATTTTCGTTCTTTTGCAGCTGGTTTTACGTAGCAGAAAAAAGATAATGCAACGGGTCTACCTCCTTTTCATAGCACTTCTTCGTGACTAGCGCCATATAGGAATGTTCATATACTGCAACAACTCAGCATTTAAGATGGAGAGGAGATGGCAATTTCAGGCCAAGTTTGTTAAAAAGAAAGGTACAAAAGACCAGGCATATCACTTTCCCCTCACTTCACAATCACTTTCCCCTCACTTCGCAATCACTTTCCCCTCACTTCACGTTCACTTTCCCCTCACTTCACAATCACTTTCCCCTCACTTCACAATTACTTTCCCCTCACTTCATAATCACTTTCCCCTCACTTTGCAATCACTTTCCCCTCACTTCACAATTGCTTTCCCCTCACTTCATAATCACTTTCCCCTCACTTCATAATCACTTTCCCCTCACTTCACCATCACTTTCCCCTCACTTCACAATTACTTTCCCTTCACTTCACCATCACCTTCGCCTCATGTCACGCCCTGCATGATGATTTATTTCTGTTCAATTATACTTGTTGGCAAATTGCTTTATGAGGTCAAAGGTTACGAACGCAGAGACCTGACTGTCTCACTCTGGCCTCACATTGCAGTCAGGAAGAGAGGTCACATCCAGATGTCATATTCAATAGTCTGGTGCTGGAGAGGGACGCCTTCAGGCCCTTCACGTGGTGGCACCGATATGGAAAGGTGGGGGAGCTGCCCGATTATACAAACTTCCCCCAACCTCCTCCTTATCACCCGAAAGGAGGATGGTGGGCTGCAGGACAGGGCAAACTTCATCCTGCAGTCCTGCTGGTTCACGTTCTAAATGAACCTACTGTAGGTCAACAACAGTAACAAAAACAACAATCAGTAATCCTTCTAAATTTAAGCTGTAGGCTACATTAACTTTCTTCTTTATCTTCTTACCTTCACTTACACAGCTACCTAACCCTTTATAACCAAACTAGAAAGAACAAATCGAAAAAAATATGCCAAAACTTCATTTATAGTGAGAACTGCTTAAAATCCACAATGATTTCGATTCCTGGAGGCCAAGAGAGGTCACATCATAAAAAGGTTAAGTGGGAATTACACGGCAGGTCAAGAGGAAGTAGAAAAAAAAAATGCTTAGATACTAAGTGGATTTGTGATATGAAGTCAAAGAATTAACGTGATGTAATTTGATTTGCCTAACTCATTACATTTATCTCAGCGCACGCGCACACACACACACACACACACACACACACACACACACACACACACACACACCACTTTACCACTACAACATACAACAGTCTTACGTCAGAAAGCCTCTTCAAACCGGAAAATGTTCGCCTCATATTACAATATACCATCATACAAATTCCATTATTTTTCAAGGCTACATAGTATTATTCCAGTACATCCATAACAATATTCCTTTATTTTTATGATGTATATTAAAAACATTGTGGTAGGTGGGGGCGCTCACCATTCACTCATCCGATGTAGTGCTGCTCTCGGATGTCTGCCCTTTCCTCTCCTCCAGCCCTCTTTTCATCCTCTTCTGTCTTTCGTTCCTTCATTCCTTGTCCTTCTGCCTAAGGGTGACTTTACATTCCCTCTTCTGTCTTTCTTTCTTTCATTCTTTCCTCTTCCTTCTGCCTGTGGGTAACTCTACACTGAGTGACAAGCCAAATGGTTTCCTGTACACCAGGAAACCATTTACTATGCTGGGTGGTAACCATATAACCAAATTATGGCGCCTAATGGTTCAGTGAGTAATTAAGGAGCTTCAGTCGGATTGACCCGGTGAAGGTTTATATCCAAGGGGCAGTTGGGGTTTACAGCTCACGTAATGCCACTCAGGGATGAGTGAAGCTGGTCACTCTCATCTTAAACGTCGGGACCAACTTGCCTAGCCCCGGGCTCCTACGCTTCTCATGGGGCAACGTAGGATATGATGATGGATGGATATTAAAAACAGAGCAAACGAGAAATGAGGGAATAGATATAAGTGTGAATGACCGTGTGAGAGAAGGGTGACTGAATAAATGAAGCAAAAACTAGAGCGGCACACAGAGAGCGCATACCTAGACCAATGCCGGATCCTGATCCGGATCCCCCTCCAATTTAATCAGTTTTTTTCTTGGTCCATGGCCCACCCTCCAAAAAATTTCATTGAAATTCATTGAGAACTTTTGGAGACATTGTTCGATAGGATCCAGGTCCGGATCCAGATCAGCCCCCAAATTTAATCAATTCTTTCTTGGTCCATGGCCCATCCTTCCACAAAATTTTATTTAAATTCCTTGAGAACTTTTGGTGATATGGTGTAAACAAACAAGCAAAAATTTCCGTATCACAATCAAAATCTAACTGATTGTTCATTGGGCCATGCCCTACCCCTCAAAAATTTTTCAGCAAAATCCGATCATAACTTTTTGAGTAATCCTGCTGACATATAGACGGACAAACAGACAAACCACCCGACGTGGGGTAAAACATAACCTCCTGGTGGATGTACGGTAATAAGGCACACAAAGATTGGAGTGAATGCAGTATAGGAGGTAGAACAAGATTAAGGTGAGTAGAATATAAAAGGTAGACAAAGTATGGACACATGGAATACAAAAGGTAAATGAACGAGGGCATGAATTACAGGAGGTAGATGAAGAACGATGGGATGAAATACAAGAGGAAGAGGAAGAACAAGGGGGTGGAATACAAAGGGCAGACTAAGAACGATGGGGATGGAATACGAAAGGTAAACCTACGATGGGATGCGTGAAGAACGATGGTGATGTAATACAAAAGGTAGATCAAAGATCGGGTTAATGAAATAAATAAGCCTGGCAAGGAACGGGGTGAAAAGTCGTGGTCACCCCTCACAGGACGCAGAGTTGGCCAAATCTCACCCACACACACGAACAGCAACGTCAGTGAAAGATACACAGAATACACAGACTTTCTTACGCCACAGTGGTCTCTCCTGGGCGGACGCTGGCGAAGATAAAGCCATTATTCTCGACACGCACACATGTCGGACACAGCTTGGTGCTCTGGCCTCTTTGCTGCACAGAATCCACTTACTTGGGTCAAGACACTTCCGGCACTCCACGACAAATCCCCGGAAGGAGGCAGCAAGAACTGGGGATTTACTACGTCGTTTTATTCTTGAAATACGTGAACTCTTTCGTGTATTCTAACAGGGAGAGCTGAACATAATCTAAGCATTTGGTGTGTCCTAGAAGAGGATATTTAGGTTGTCTTCTGATTCGTTTCCCCAAACAAATAAAAATGCTTTGCTCCTGATTTCCTTATGTAATGTAAATATGAGAAATTGAGTTTGAATGATAAGTAAAAGACAATCGATTATCACCCTTCTTCTCTTCCTCCTCCTCAGGCTTATTTCCTACATATAGGGTGAGAGGGATGCACAGACACGAACAGGCAAAACAGAAGAATTGGCAAACTGAGTGTCATCGTCAACTGTTTTACTTCCTCGACTCCCATCCCAAGCTCACCCTAACAGTCACTTCATATTGTTAACTATTTTTCTTATTTTTCTTCCTCTTTTTTTTTTTCTTCTTCTTGTCATCCTCCTCTTTCTCCTCCTTCTTCTTCTTCCCTGGTCTTCCACGCGTATCTCCTACCATTTTCACCATCCCTTTTCTACTGACTTTCCTAATATAACCATATCATTTATTATTCTCCCCATCACGAGATAAAATGATTCTTAAATTATCTTCTGCTTAATATGAAGAAACGCAGCACACGACACGCTCCAGTATTTACACCTCTAACACCGTGAAAAAGTGTGGATTCATGGTTGTGTTAATATACAGTCAAACAAATATGCGATAACAAGAAAAATGCAAAATTATAGAGAGGTTGAACTTTCTTTCTTTATCGATTTATTTATTTATTTAACTTCTGGGGGAGCCTTAATATAGGGTAGGTCAAAAACTGTTGCGTTAATTAAAGATTCAGAGGTTCACTTTAATATATAAAACTAATATTACTCATGTGGGTAAAATAACATACACACACACACACATATATATATATATATATATATATATATATATATATATATATATATATATATATATATATATATATATATATATATATATATATATATATATATATATATATATATATATATGTCATCAGCCGTTTGAGTGTCCAATGCAGGACCGGCCTATCCCGACCGAAGTGGGGACGATACAGCCTACGTATCTTTACCTAGTGGCTTAGGCTGTCTGGTAGAGATTGTATGTAAAGAGAGAAGGGCTTGTAAGTGTGACTGTGGTGTTGGAGTGGCTTTGGACGTGTTTAGTCTGTGAACTATATGTAATCGGCACGCGCAAGCCGACTGGGTGCAATCATACTTTATAGCACAGTACGCGACACTGGTTCAACCACAGCACCCCTTATGTCCACCAAAGAAGTACGTGGTCGGAAGAACGCTCCCAAAGTTTATTACCCTGGCGGGGCGCGAACCCTGGTTCTCCCATGTACGAAAACGTACACTTTAACACTGTACCAGAGAGGTTCCATATATAGATAGATAGACAGATAGATAGATAGACAGATATAGACAGACAGATAGATAGATAGATAGTTAGACAGATAGTTAGATAGATAGATAGAAAGACATAAGCAGACAGATAGATAGGGACTGACTGATAGGCAAATAAATACATAAATAAATAAATGAATGAATGAAGCTGTCACTCTAACTCTTTATATGTACTGAGTTTCTGTGAGTTGAACAAAATCGCTGTTGTCTCCCTTCAGTTCACACCCTCCTCTCTCATAAATATACCTCTCCACTCCCTCCCCGCATCTCTTCCTCTCCTTTCCCCTCCCCCTCCCTCTCCATCACACTCACATCAGTCTAATATGCAAAACAGATCACAACTAAGGAGGTACTAGAGCCTCCTAAGCCTACGAGACGAAGACCCAAGAGAACGAGGAGAGAAATAGTCCTTGTGTTAGTGGACGCGAGAACGATCCGGGCCACATAAATCCTTAAGTCTGGTGTTCCTCGTGCACATGTCACTTCCACACTTCCGGCTCTACACACACACACACACACACTAGCTCCTTTTCCCTGGTGATTTATTTTGCGTGCTAAGCTGTATTACTATCCTTTCCATTGGTCAGGAAATCGTATCGGAAGTGTTTTTGCACAGCCGTTCTTTGACACGAAATCGTGTCCAGCATATTTGTCACTCATAATCGTCAGAACTTCTTTATTATTTACATTTATATACTCTTATTTAACCAACTAATTTTTCAGTGCCTTAGTCGTCAGTAGATATGCATTTTGAAATAATAAATAAATTCATTATCGAAACAGTAAGGGCGAAAACAATATGGAAATAATTTGCTGAATTCATTGGTGTAAATTGGCCGAAAAAAAAATCTGAAACAAAGAAAATAAACGTGATAAGCTCTTGAGAATCATAATTAAATTTCCAGATAAAAACGCCTATTTTAAAGTCTGGATTAATTCTCTACGGTTTTTAGACTTGCCTGGAAAAAATGTCATATAAATGTATTTCCTTATGCGAACAGTGAACTTATACTCGTCATAACCTCATTCTTTCTAGAATTTTATTATTTTGGGATTTATATTTTCCAGTAGCTTGTCCATACATGCATAGGTATATAAATACATGCATACGTACTACATACACATGTATACAAACACACATAGGCTATACATACATACAAACACACAGACATACACATACATACGCACATACATACATACGTACTACATACACGTATACAAACACACATAGGCTATACATAAGTAAAAACACACATACATATACCGTACATAAGTACAAACACAGACATACACATACATACATACATACATACGTACGTACTACATACACATACCGTATATACAAACACACATAGGCTATACATACATACAAACACACACATATACATACATACATACAAACACAACATACATACATACATAAATATATACATAGGGATACAGATAAGTCAGTCACTGTCATCATGTAGGTCGGATATGACGAGAATAATTCTGATTTTCGCACAGCCGGTCAAGAAAGGGGAGGGTCCAGCGAGTAAGGAGTTGGAAAGAGAATATGTGGTGAAAAATATAATAAACGAGAGCAGCGAGGTGTAAGAGGCAAAGTAAATGGCTAAGGAAGGGGCGCAAGAAAAACTCTAAATCTGGGCCTTGTGTTCCGCGTCTTTATGATCCGTTTTCTCCCTAACATCTCTTCCTAAGCGATTTATTTGGCTTATTACACATTGCCGTCCCCTTCTGTGTCACTTAAATCATTCTAATATCACCATACTCAGCATAAGTAACATACAAAACGATATTAACCAGCCGTATCCAAAAATAAATCGGTAAGGATGAGGTGTTAGGGAGTTTCCATAATCACCGAGAAATTGCGTCTGTCTCCTCCACACTTTCTTCTATCGACCCATCATACCATCCTCTCACCGGATTGGGCGAAGATGTCATTTTTCGATCCTGAGAACCGGTAGGCATTTTGTTCAGCTTAGAAGGCAAATAGAGGAAAAGTTAAAGATTCTCTCTCTCTCTCTCTCTCTCTCTCTCTCCTCCACCCCATCATCATCCATTGTACTTCACCACAAACATTATATCATCAACACAATCACCTCCACCCCAGTCTAACTACCTATCTACCTATCACTGCCTCCATCACCATCACCATCACCATCACCATCACCACCAAATCCACTCACTGTCAATTTCCCTTCACCACCACCATCACCAACAACATCACCACCAAACCCAAATACTGTCAATTTCCTTTCATCACCATCACCATCATCATCAAATCCACTCACTATCAATTTCCCTTCACCACCACCATATCCAAACCCAAACACTGTCAATTTCCCTTCACCACCATCATCATCATCACCACCAAACCCAAACACTGTCAATTTCCCTTCACCACCATCACCATCACCATCACCATCAAACCAGCTCCCTCTCTACCCACTCCACCTGTGTGATGTGTGGTCTCGGTAAAGGGCTGCGCTGGTCTGATAAGCCTCAAACTGGGCTGTTAGACCATTTGACTGGCCTACTGAACATGGTGGGTCAAGGGAACGGGTCGCTGTGGTGTGACTGTGATGGACATGATGGGAAGGGGAAGAGGTGGATTTCGACTCTCTCTCAACCCCTACGGCACGATGACGCATTTTTGCTTTCCTGCTGTTACCTCAATAAATCCATACAGCTTTAAGAGATACTTTACACAAACACACACACACACAAAACGTCGAGAGGTACCAATTTCAGAAACGGGCTTTCTATTTGTACCATCAACATCCCTTTGTGATAAAATTACAGGCATTCAGTGTGTTTGGATGGGACCCATAACGAGACAACTCTCTCTCTCTCTCTCTCATTTCCGATAGTTTTTAAGGGATTGAGGACGAGAAGGAAGGTGGGCGGAGAACACTTGTCATTTTCGTTTTTCACAGTTATATGCAAATTATCTTTCTTCGTTCCGGCGAGGTCTCTTTTTTTTTTTTCAGAACATTCTTGGTATTTTCAGACGATTTTATCCAACTTACAGAAGAGGCTTTCTGAGCTGAAGGGGTTGGATACTGCCTTCGCCAACCCCTCTCCCTCTTTATTTTTCTTTATTTTCTGTGTCCCCTTCCCCTCCTTCTCCTCCCTTACTCTCTTCTATACCCTCTTTTTCCCCTTCCCCTCCCTCTCCCTTTCGTGTCCCCTTTCCCCTCCTTCTTCTGCATCACTCCCTTTATCTCCCCTTTTATCTTCTGTGTCTCTTTTCCTCTCCTTCTCCTTTCTTACTCTTTTCTATTCCCCTTATTTTTTTCCTCTCTCTCTTTCCTCTCCCTTTTATGTCTCCTTTCCCCTCCTTTTTCTCCATCACTCCCTTTTTCCCCCTTCCCCTTCTTCTCCCTTGTGTGTCCCCTTTCCACTCCTTCCCCTCCATCACTCCCTCCTCTTCGATACCCGAAATCTGTCCTCAGCTGAAAAAAATCGTCTTCAGGCAGCAAAAATAAAATCAAAAACTGAGTCATGGGATTGAAGGGGTTAGCTCTCATGGTCGGGATAACTCTAGCTTTCTCTAAAACTAACGCCAGACGATTTTATTCAGTTGTGGATAGGCTTTTCGAACGGGGGGGGGTAGTGCTTTCAATAACCCCTTCTCTCCTTGATATCTAAAACTAAAAAAAAAAAAAAAAATCGTCCTGTACTTGCAGAGTCTATATACATAATGACGTCCTTTGAGCGAAGGAATAAAAAGAGACTAAGAAGACACATGAAAAAACCCAAATTCTGAGGAGGTTAAGTCCATCAGTACAACAGTCTCTCTCTCTCTCTCTCTCTCTCTCTCTCTCTGAGCTATTATTTCTACATCCAGAGTGTGTGGAAAAACTCGAAGACCTCCCTAGAAGAACAAGAATAAAGAAACTGTGGTCAGGGACAAGAAGGGGAAACTCTTGACATTTCCACATACCGGGTTGTATCAGTACCACCGCGTGAAGGCGTCTCAAGTATCTTTACATCACTTAATTCCATAAACTAAATGGACAGCGAAATCTCGTAGGAAAAATCGGACACAGAGGACACTCGTATAAAGAGGAAAATCGGAGGGGAAAAATCGGATAAAGCAGAAAAATCGGATGCAGAGGAAAAATCGGATAAAGGAAAAATCGGATAAAGGAAAAATCGGATAAAGAGGAAAAATCGGAGAGAAATAATCATATAGAGTAAAAATCGCATATAGAGGAAGAACCTGATAGAGGAAAGATCTTATAAGGAGGAAAAACCGGATAGAGGAAAAATCTTATAGAGAGGAAAAATCGTATAAAGAGGAAAAATCAGACAGAGGAAAAATCGTATAAAGAGGAAGAAACGGATATGGGAGAAAAATCGGATACAGAGAAAAAATCGGGTAGAGGAAAAATCGGATAAAGAGGAAAAATCATATAAAGAGGAAAAATCGTATAAAGAGGAAAAATCAGATAGAAGAAAAATCGTATATAGAGGAAGAAACGGATATGGAGGGAAAATCGGATAAAGAGAAGAAATCTGATAACGGTATAATCGTATAGAGGATAATTCGTATGGAGGAAAAATCGTCTAGAGGGAAAATCGTATAAAGAGGAAGAATCGTAAACAGCGAACCGATGTGTACCATTTTTCACACACGAGACAAAGTGGAAGGAATTGGCGATACTGCAGAAAACACGAAGCCGTCCAATGCGTGTTGCCTGGATTATCAGCAACATTTTTCATTATCTAGTTCTCCTTTTTTTAATTTATTTTCTTTATCTCTGGATCCTACCCTTCGCATGGCTTATATCTATCTATCCATATATCTATTTGCATGTATGTATGAATGCATGTATGTATGTATGTGTTTATTCGTGATCTAGTAGCAGTAGTAGTAGTGTGGCAGGTAGGTAGGTAGACAGACAGATAGATAGATAGATAGATAGGTAGGTACTGTTGACATATACAGATACATAAACACATACAATATAGACAAAGACTGACAAAGAGACGGGCAGCCTGACTGACAGACACTCAGTGACCCTAAGAAAAACAAATGAAGATGAAAAGAGAGGCCTATAAAAACTTGTACGTCTTATCAATAAGTTATTTATAATCTACATACATATGCAGGCAGACAGACGAACACAGATACATATAGATAGAAAGTCTGATGGATGGACAGACATACAGACAGACAGAGAGACTGATGGATAGATACAGATAAGCAGAGAGATAGATACAGATAAGGAGACAGAGATAGTCAGACAGACAAATGGAGGTAGAAGGATAGATATATATAGATGGACGAGAGCGCTCGCGCGCACACACACACACACACACACACACACACACACACACACACACACACACACACACACACACACACACACAACGAATAGTACAATACACTTACAAAATCCCCTCCCTCGCTAACAACTGCCTTCCATTTGTTCTAATTAAAAAATCACATGGAATAATAAAACAAAAAAGAAAACAATAATTACGAAACAAATCAAGAAAGCCAAAAAGAATAAAAGAAATCAATACAAATAATGAAATTGTCAGCGTAAACAAAACAATCCATACCAATACTAGAAGAAAAATGGACAGAAATAAACAAAACATTCATCATTCATTAATCATCCAATCCTATGTCGCCTCATGAGGGACGTAGGAGCCTGGGGCTAGGCAAGTTGGTCCTGACATTTAAGATAAGTGACCTACCTCACTCATCCCTGAGTGGCATTACATGAGCAATAAACCTCAACCATCCCTTGGATATAATCCTACGTAGGCTTAATCCGAATGGAGCACCTTAATTACCCACTAAACCACCAGGTGCCATAATTTGGTTATATGGTTACTACCCTGCGTAGTCAATGGTTTCCTGGTGTACAGGAAGCCACTTGGTTTGTCACTCAGTGTAGAGTCACTCTTAGGCAGAAGGAAGAGGACAGAGAGAAGGAAAACAAACACATTAAGAGCAACACAGAAAAACAATGCAAACATAGAACACATAAAGGCATACACATGCAAATGAATAAGAAAACAAAACAAGAACTTAAACGAACGAAAAATAAGATAAAATAGAAAAAACGAAACAAGTAAAAAAACAAAAACACATAAAAAAGAATAAAACAAGATCCTAACCTTTACCCAGCTATTCATTCTTGTCAGGTAGTTTTGGGCTCGTGTGTGTGTGTGTGTGTGTGTGTGTGTGTGTGTGTGTGGAAGCAGGGGGGAGGATAGCTTTTTACCTTCCTCTCCCCCCCTCCTTTCCGTCTAATGTGCGCCTCTTTCTCATCGATTTCCTCCCCTTCCCTCCGTCCTTTCAGTGCCCCTTTTCCCTCTCTCCCCCTCTCTCTGCTATCTGTGTCTTTTTCCACTCCTCCCCCTGCCTCTTTCCCTTTTCCTACTGTGTTTCCTTTCCCCCTTTCCCTCCCTCACTCTTCTATGCCTCCTTTTTTCCCTTCCCCATCATCTTCCTTTTGTGTCCCGTTTCCCAGCTCACCCTCCCTCCCTCACTCCTTTCCTTACCTCCTTTCCCTTCTCCTCCTCCCACCACTTTTTCCGTGTCCCTCCCTTTCCCTCCCTCCCTCCCTCCCTCCTTCCCTCCCATAATTTTCCATCCCCCCCCTTCCTCCCTACCTTATTGTCCTTCCCTCTCACTGTATCCTAATTTCCTTCCCTTCTTCCCCCTCTTCTTCCCCTCTACTCCTACTCCTCATCCCCACATTTACCCCTGCTCCCTTCCCTTATTATTTTCCTCATCATCATCCATCACTCTCCTCTTTTCCCTTTCCTTTATTTTCTTCGCAGTGTTTCATTCCTCACTGCACCCTTTCCCTTCGTCCCTCCCCCTGCATCGTCCACGGTTCCCCTCTTCCTTTCCTCTTCCATCATTTCCCCTCCCTCTCTTTTCCACTCCTCTTACCTATCTTCTTTTCCTGGTCCCTTTCTTATCAACCTTCCTTCGTATTCCTTCTCCTCCCCCTACTATTCACATCACCTTG
The DNA here is from genome assembly GCF_032717465.1 of Coenobita brevimanus. Classification (NCBI taxonomy): domain Eukaryota; kingdom Metazoa; phylum Arthropoda; class Malacostraca; order Decapoda; family Coenobitidae; genus Coenobita; species Coenobita brevimanus. Next base: position 21,039,715 of record NC_137064.1, on the reverse strand, counting down.
TCCCTTATATAGTTGTCCTTCTTCATTGCGTTCTGTCTCCCCTTTCCTCTCCATTCCAGCCCCTTTTCATCTCCCTTCATTTCACCTCTCCCTGCTTACCTAATTCCTTTGCCAGTCTTCACCCCCTCTCCCTTTCCTGTTCCCTTTTTCCTTCTCTCTTTCCCTCCAACTAATCTACCTCCTTCCCTTTGATGTTTTCTTTTCTATACCTCTTCGTTTGATTCTTTTCACCTTATTACCTATTCTTCATTCCTCCCTCCCTTCCTTTGCCCTCCTTCCCTTCACTCTTCCTCTCCCTCCGTCCTCCCACCTTGTCCATTCTCCCCACCTCCCCCTTTTTTCGCCCTCCTCTTTATTCCCCTTACCCATTTTCCCTTCCTTCTTACTGTAATCCCTTCAATCCGATGACAGTTTTATATTTTTGCTACCACCAAAAAATACTGTTAGTTTTTTTCAGAAACAGAGAGAGAGAGAGAGACAGAGACAGACAGACAGACAGACAGAGAGAGAGACAGACAGACAGAGAGAGAGAGAGAGAGAGACAGACAGACAGACAGACAGACAGAGACAGAAACAGAGAGAGAGAGAGAGAGAGAGAGAGAGAGAGAGAGAAACTGGAAGGGTTAGAGAAAAAGTGTTCATCAACATCTTCCCTACAAGATATCCCCTTTAAATAAAAATAATGGATGACAGTAGCCTAATAAGATATAAAAGGACGTCATCGGCGTGAAGTGGTTAATAGACTTTCCCTTCTTTAGCTCCCTCCTCCACCTGCTGTCCCTTTGCTCCCTTTCTGCTTTTCATGTCTCTCCCTGCCCTCCTCCCCTTCCCTTTCGCGGCCTTATTAGTTCCTCTCTCTCTCTCTCTCTCTCTCTCTCTCTCTCTCTCAACCACCCCATCCCCGTCTTCTTTTTCTCCACTCTTTCCACACAACTTGTCAATCCCTCCACACAATTTACTATTTCCCTTACCATTTTCCCCTTCCTCTTACCCTCTCCTTTGCCGCATTTATTCTTTCCCCTCTCCAGATCAACCCTTCTCCCCCTCCTCACCACCCCCTCCCCTCCCCTTACGTCCATTTTTTCCCCTTCTTTCCCTCCTCTTCTTTCTCTCCTCTTGCCTTAATTAGTCCTTCCCTTCTCGTCGCTCCTACTTCCCCCTCCCCCTCCCCCATTCCCTCTTCTTCCCCTCTCATTTGTCTCATTTACTCCCTCCCCCTCCCAGCCATTCTCCCCCTTCTGGCATCCCCTCCCGCCTTCCTCGGCCTCTCAGTTCGCTTGCAAGGGCCAACACTTCTAATGTGAGGCCCAAACTTTCCTCCCCAAAAGTTTGATTCGGATTTATGTCTTGCGAATGGATTAAAGGGAGAAACGTGCTTGGGAGGCAGAGATATATGTGCATTCTTCTTACACAACAAGGAAAAAAAAAAAAGCAAGCGAGAAAGGAAGCAAGACAGAAAGAAAGAATGAAAGACAGACAGACAGACAGACGACGAAAGAAAGAAAGAGAGAAAAGACAGAAAAATATCAGTGTAACTCACTACCGCAAATTCGTCCCTTCAATCAGACTAATTTTTTTTTCTTTATTTTTGTACAATGGTCAGACGATTTCCTTCAGCTTGGGGGAGACTTTTCAAACGGTAGGAGTTAAAATAGTGTCTTAATATCATCCATACCAGAGGGCCTCTGCTAGTTCAGTATATATAGGTCTTCCCTCATAAAGACTCACATTATTTCAATCACTATCTTATCCTCCTCCCCTCACACACCAATCTCTCTCTCTCTCTCTCTCTCTCTCACACACACACACACACACACACACACACACACACACACACACAGCAATTCGACAAGTTAACCCTCCCCTTACCTGGCGCCTTCCTAACGCTGATTCCTTGGTCCCAAACCTCTTGGCTCATCTTTCCCCCCTTGACCCCAAATCCCACGTCGTGGGTTATGGCGGTTCCCTAAGTCTGTCTGTCTGTCTGTCTGTCTGTCTGTCTGTCTCTCTCTCTCTCTCTCTCTCTCTCTCTCTCTCTCTCTCTCTCTCTCTCTTTCCAGTACATTTTTATATATAATACATTAATATATATATTTTTTTAATTTACGAAAACCACATCTATATGACAAGGATAGTGGGGTCGCATTTTCCTTGGCGGGGGATACCTCCTAACACCTCTTCTTATGGGATTTATTTTACTTGTTATACCTTAATGTCCCCTTGCATTGTATATTTACCAGTTTCGAGAGAAAACGGCCCCAGTTGAAGACGGCCTTCACCAAAACGGCCCCACCCTATGACCAAAACGGCCCCACCCTATGACCTCTCCTTGTATTCGTATTTTGTGCATACTGCGGTGTTGCCACTTAAACCAAAACCTAACCTAACCTAACCTAATCTAACCTAACCTAATAATAATACCCTAACCTAATAATAATAATAAATGGGCATATTTATGAAAATTTGCTGTAGAAAAGTTGTAAATTTAGGTCATAGGGTAGGGCCGTTTTGGTCATAGGGTTGGGCCGTTTTGGTTTGAGTGGGGCCATTATCATCTAGGGCCGTTTTCTCCTGCTTCGTATTTACCTCTCTGGTATCGACCCTGTTTACATCAATAACCCACGAGAACATCAGGGTGTAACTAGCAAAATTAATTACTTAGGAAAACGTGTTGCAGAAGCTCCTAAGCAAGCTAGAACACTGCCCATAATTAGGGATATACAAATGCACTCACGGTCAATTCCTTGTCGTAACTTTGGTTTTGATTTGCAGGAGGGGCAAGAAGGCTGTTGAATCTTCCTGTGTCCTGCTCTCACCTCAACTCACCTCACCTCATCTCACATAGCAACTCACTTCACCTAGCAATGCACCTCACCATATTTGCATCTCACTTTACTTCACCTCACCTCAATTTGTAGGTAACCTCATCTCACTTATCCTCTCCGAGTTATTCACCTCACTTCACCTAACCGTGCAACTCACCTCACTTTACCTCACCTCACCTGGCAACTCACTTCACCTCACCTACCAAACTCCCCTGCCCTCCATTGTCCCCCCCAAGGCCTTCCTCCTTTGCATCTCTCTTTATCTCCATCATCATAATCCCACCCAATCTACACTGTTTATATATTTCTTGACCTTGCCACATCTCATCCCTTCTTATCTAAATTACCCTCTTATTATCTAAATTACCCTCTTCACATACCTCAATCATCATGACTTATCCTCTCACATTTTCTCTCCTGTTATCCTAATTCCACCTTTCTTCCTCTTCTGTCCTGGTCTTTTTCTTATCCTCTTTTCCTTCACATCATCATCATGTTTCTCATAATTTTCACTCCCCTTATTCCACTTTAACCTCTTCCTTTCTCTGTTCTGGTATTTTTATTATCCTCTCTCTTCTCCCCTATCATCATCACCATCATCACCATCTCTTATCCCCACGCTGTCATCATCATCACCCCTCTCACTATTTCAAATCCCCCATTCCATTTCCTCTCTTCCTTTTCTGTCCTAATATATATATTTTTTTCCCTCTCTTTCTCCCTCTTCACAATTTCTCCTCTCACCTTACTTATGCCTCTCTTTCTTTACTCTTCTGGGCTGATGGTCATAAAACGTGATAAGGTAATCTTTTCTCATTTTTAAGATCTACTTTTACATACATGGAAAAGGAAGGGATTTCACTCCTCTATTTCCACTTTTCCTTAATTCCTCTTAAGTTTTGGGCTAACAGTAAAAAAAAAAAAAAAAAGATTCATAGCTGACTTTTTGTATGAAGGGCATAGAAAGAGCAAAATCTTCTAATGTCCCCTGTTCTTGCAATCACACACACACACACACACACACACACACACACACACACACACACACACACACACACACACACACACACACACACACACACACACACACACACACACACACACACACACATCATTGTAAAGTTATTTTGTGACTCTAAGATCGGACATATTCCTTACCTTTTATACATTCCCTTTCATCATCATAATCATCATTATTCTTCTTATTATTATTAACATTACTATTATTATTATTATTATCTATCTATCTATCTACCTATTGCCATACGCCTTAATCCCTTATGCAGGGTGGCCAGAAACACATCGCCTCCACGTCGCCCTGTCCCCCGCCATTTCACTGCCCTGCTCCCAATTCACACCCCCTTCTCTCATATACCTCTCCACTCCACCCCTCCATCTCATCCTCGGCCTTCCCCTCCCTCTCCTCCCTCTACCTTACTCATATACACTCTCTTCGTCAGTCTCTTACTCTCCTTCCTCTCCACATGGCCAAACCACCTCATTGTGTTTCTCCTAACGCTTCCTATCACATCCACATCCACACCACAACGCTCCTTCACATCCTCATTTGTCAGTTCGTCTCTCCATGTGACTCCACAGGCTCCTCTCAGATAACTCATTTCCACTACTCACACTCTGACTTGTGTCCTTTCAACAACGTCCAAGCTTCACTTCCATACGTTAGAGTTGGTAACACAATACTGTCATGTAATAACTTTTTCACTTCCATGCTCACTTCCCTTCTCATTATCACTGCCTTCTAGGAACCAGCAACCTTTCTTCCGTGCTGTACTCTTTCAAGCACTTCACCCTCCAAACTTCCATCCTTACTCATCACACTACCCAAGTACTTAAACGTACTCACATTTTCCATTTCCTCATCATTCAGCCTCACTGTACATTCACTGTACATTATTAGCATTATTATTATGATTTTTGTTGTTACTGTCATTATTCTAATATTATTTTGCATTTGTTTTAAAACCTACATCTTCCCGCTTCAGACTCTAGCCTCATCTACCATTATTCTCCTTTTTAACATCCTTTCTTTTCCTCCTTCCTCCGTCTGTCCAGTTAAATAACATGTACACTTGATAGGACCAATACGGCTGTTGCTGTCTGTTGCTTTCGTGTGTGCTTCCTTTGCTCTCCCTTTTATGTTTCTTGCTTTCTCCCCTCCCAATCTCAATCCCTCCCCTCAAGTTTCTTTCCCCCTCCACCTCCAATCCCACCCCAATACCCCCCTCCCCCGGCCCAATCCGTGTTGTGCAGCGGGTGTCTAGTCCCAATACCAACCATCATCGGAGACCAATACCTAGGCGGGGCAATACCAGTAACCCGGCAAGCTCTTTGCTGGGGTGGGGGGGAGGAAGGGGAGGAGAAGGAGAAGGAGGAGGGGGAGTAGATGGATGGGGGAAAAGGTGGAGGGAAAAGAAGAATGCTGAAGTAGGAGGAATGGAGGAGGAAGAGGAGGGAGAAAAAGAATGGAGGTGAAGGATGAGGAGGAGGAGGAGGGAGAAACGGAATGGGGGAAAGAAAGATGAGAAAGAAGAATGAGAGAAGAAGAGGGAGGAGGAGGAGTGGAGAATATAAAAATGGGGGAGTGTGTGTGTGTGTGTGTGTGTGTGTGTGTGTGTGTGTGAGAGAGAGAGAGAGAGAGAGAGAGAGAGAGAGAGAGAGAGAGAGAAATTTCAACCCCCAACTCCGCCAAAAAATCAGGGGAAGAAGTTGACACAAAATTCACTTAAAAATATCTGTGAGGTGAATCGCAACTCCGAGAAGCAAACTTTTCATACAGTAAAAAAAACTAAAATAAAAACAGCTGGGTTCTAGCCCGGAGTGAGGGTTGGCATTTAAGAGTGTGTGAAGAGACGTGCCGCAGGTGGGGATGGACAAGGCGAGAGAGAGAGAGAGAGAGAGAGAGAGAAAGGGAAGGTTGAGGGAAGAGCGGAAAGGGAGGTAAGGATGGACAAAAAATGGGGGAGGAGGGGAAAAAGGGGAAGGGAGGTGCAGGAAGTGGGGGCGGATGGGCAAGAGAGGAGGGGAATGAGAGGGAAGGGGAGGGGAAGGGAGGAGAAGGAGTTAGGGACGGACAAGACAAAGGAGGAGGGGGAAAGAGAGACGGGGGAAGGGAGGAAAGGAGCAGGGATGAGGGGGAGAGAAAGGGGACGGGGAAAGGGAAGGGGAGGGTGGGGAGGGGAGAAAGCGAAGGGGAGGGAGGGGAGGGGGAAAGTAGGGGGAGGGGGGAAGGGGAAATGAAGAGTGGAAAAGGGAAAAGGGAGGGGGAAGACAGTGGAGACGGAGAGAAAGACTGGAAGTGACAAGGAAAGGGGAACATGCGGAAGAAATGAAGTGGGGGAACAATGGGAGGGGGAGGGCAAGAGGGATGGGGGGGGAGCACAACAGATTAAGATGTCGGACGAAGAAAGATTTTGTTTCTACTCTGACCCATTTTAAGAAGCGAGACCTTAACCCTTTTACAATGCAGGTAAACCCCTTAGTAAAAATATATAAGCAGATAAATAAATACGAGTTTAAAAAAGAAAAAAAAGTATCTCTCCACTGGGGTATGAGTTACGAGCAAATTCCCTAGACGCCTATGGAGGTATTTACGTTGGTACCCGTGGTTGGAGAGGGACGCCTTCACGTGGTGACATCGACATAACTGGGCGGCTGCACTGCCCGGTTATACAAACGTCCCTCAACTCCCTCCCTATCTTCGAAACGATATACAGAGCGCTGCAGAAAAGCAACTGCTGCTTAATGTCCACTGGGTTCACATTTCGGATGAACCTAGGGCTGCCATAACAACAACAACAATAACAACTACTACTACTACAACTACGTCTACTACTACTACTACTACTACTACTGCTACTACTATCGCAGTGGCACATATCGGAACGCTTCGTCCACATTCCAAAATGCTAGGTGCATGAAGTTTTTTTTTTCTTTGCTTAGGGGGGGCGGTGTACTACTAGACGATTTCAAGTGTACTAGAAAATTGCACAGTATAAGCTAGTGTGCCTTTTCCTCTTCAGTGAGATTGTTTTTTTTTTTTTTTTTTATGTGTTTCAGCATTTACTTGATTAAATTGAGCTCGGGAGAGGATTATCGAACTGATGATTTTTTTTTTTTTATGCGAGGAAGAAGGAACCAAAGGCCATGAGCCTCAATTATTGTTCCTTCCAAGAGAAAAACAAAATACAAGAGAGCCAAATTCAAGATCCGATCATTTTGAGATGCCAGGACACACTGCGTTTGAAAGACTGGAGATCATAGGAAGCAGGAAATACGGACAGAAGGAGACAGTTCCAGAGTTGACCTGTTGCATAAATGAAGGACTGGGAGTAACGGTTAACTCTGGCATTAGAGAGTTGGACAGAAAAGGGATGAGAGTTTGCTGCTACACAGGTGCTACGCCCGTCGTAGAGGTGGAGGAATGCATGCAGACAGTTCAGAGGAGCAGTGACCATTGAAGTAGCGATAGAAAAGCGATAAAGATGCAACAGTGCGGCGAAGAGACAGAGGCTGAAGGGAGTCAGTAAGAGGAGGAGAGTTAATGAGAAGAAAAGCCTTTGACCCCACCCTATTGAGAAGAGCTGCATGTGGGGAGCCTCCCCACACATGAGAGTTGTACTCCACACAGGGACGGATAAAACCCGTGTATAGAGTCAACATTTGTGCAGAGGTAAAGAAAGAATGGAGTCGGCTTAGCACACCTAATCTCTTGGAAGCAAATTTTACATGAGATATAATATGATCTTTCCAAGATAAGTCCCGAGTAAATGGAACTCCAATCATGTTCAGGGATGATGCAGGATTAAGTTGAATATTATTAAACATTAGTGAGTATACCTGTGGAAGATTTTGTCGGGTTGGTAGGTGTAAGAACTGAGTCTTTGATGCATTAAAAACATCATGTCGAGAGGTGTCCCCTAAATAGATTTGCATATCAGGTGGCAGCAAGGGCAAGGCGGTAAGGAATTATTTCAGTGATGTCAGGAGGGGAAGAAAAGAATTTGAGTTCCTGTGTGCTGTCAACGTGGAGTACGGGGACGCCAAATTTTCTCATTCTTCCTACCACCAGACGATTTTACTCAGCACGAGAGTTTTCGAACTGTAGGGGTTAGATGTAGCCTTCATTTTTACTCTTCACTAGCAGAGAGGTTTCGTAGAATGATTTAAACTTTGGGAGAAGCATGGAATAACTACACAAAAAAGATGCAATCGTTCTGACGAGGTTATACGTGGATGAAAGACTGTCGCTGACAGTGTAGGAAAAGGGGATGGAGGGGGCAAAGGGAGGGGAGGTAGGATGGGGAGTGAGGAAAGAGAGGGGGAGACAGGGGAGGGGTATGGGGGGAGGGGGAGACAGGGGAGGGGTATGGAGGGAGAGGGGGAGAGGGACCAGAGGGAGAGGGAGAGATGGAGTGAGGAAGGCAAGGAGTGACAAAGAGAGAGAGAAGCAGGAGAAAGAGGTGGGGAAGAAAGAGGAGGGGGAGAAAGAGGGGGAGGGGCAGGGAAGAAGGAGGAGAGGGAGGAGAAGTGAGGGAGGTAAGGAGGATGGTGGGGAAGCAGGAAGCAGGGAGTATTTAACGCCGCAGAGAAAAATTAAGGAAGACTTTGAACTTGTGAGTGCGCTTTTTGAGGAAGAGACAAGGGAGTGGGCAGGCAGGTAACATTGGATCTCTCTCTCTCTCTCTCTCTCTCTCTCTCTCTCTCTCTCTCTCTCTCTCAAGGACCCAGTAACCTCAGCCTGTCTTCACCAACGCGATAAATTACACATGAGGTCCAGCCACCATCTTATTAATGCAACTACTTTGGCGTCGCGAATTCAGATCACACGCCAAGGATTTTTGCTGGATTTTGGCGTCATTAACATCAGCGCTTTCATGAACCAACGCGCCATGCATCAATTCCTGAAATCTCAAACCTGAAATCGTGTGTCCTGAAATTTACAGACTGAATAAGGAAGTCAATTACACTGTTACCTTTGCTGAAATTTCACCTGTTGATCCCTTATGCACGATGACCTCTCTCTCTCTCTCTCTCTCTCTCTCTCTCTCTCTCTCTCTCTAATGTTTTCGAATTAATCTCCAAACATTTATTACTATCCAGAGGTTTATTATTATTATTATTATTATTATTATTATTATTATTATTATTATTATTATTATTATGACCTTATAACGTTTTCAAATCGTGCAAGGGTCAACAAATTCGAGACCCCAGCAACCAGGAAGTTAACCCTTTGACTGGCCCGCGACTGACAGCTGGAAAATACCCTCTGCTGTCAGTCTGAATAAACCACTGCGGGGCGTCAGTAAGGGTAAGGGACAATGCGGACGACCTTTAACCCTTTGCCGCTCACCTGAACGAAACTTTAGGGCAACCTTGATAAAATTTCCTGAGGCGTCAGTAACAATGAATGGCTCAATCCCTTCAATTCGTCTTTTTTTTTTTTTTGTTCACTTTTTTCACGATTTTTTTCTTCGAGTTAGAAGGGATTTAGAATTGCGATGGTTAGGTAGAGCCTTACTTAACCCTTTCAGTATAAGATTTTTTCCAATAAGCTGAGTAAAATCGTTTGAAGAAAGTATGAATAATACACAAAATAGGTCACTGGGGATATAGGATTAAAAGATGCTGGGAATTTTTATATTCAGTTATATGATGTGTAACAAATATACTAACCTTTTTAATCTGCTAGCAAGCCTCGAGAAAATGACGAAAATAATGCAAAATTTCTCGCCATTTCTCAGTCCCAATGATCTCCCTTAACGTACCCTCTGAAAAAATATAAATAAAGTAAAAATAATAAGAAACCCGTAACAAAGAAGTGCTGGCGAATCCCCCCCCCCCCAAACTGACGAATATAAAGTTCAGTTAATCATCTGTCTTAACGTGCTCTCTGAAATAAGAAACGAAATAATCATATAAATAAAAGCAAAACAGCCACGAAGAGGTGCTATCGACCCCCCAAAAACTGACGAAAATAAAGCTCAAAATCTCTCCATTTTTCAGTCCCAATCATATATCTTAACGAGCCCTCTAAAAAAAAGAATAATAACAAAAAATCAATAACGAAGAAGTGCTAGCGGCCCTCCAAAATATGGGACAATAAAAAAGATCTCAGTTTCTCTCCACTTTTCAGTCCCAGTCGTCTGTCTTGTCCAGATGTCAATTAGTTTTCTCTCGATCTCGTCTCCTCTTTTTTTTTATTATTATTATTTTCCAAACCTTTTCTTTTTCTTCTTCTTCTCTAACACTTTTTTATCTTCGTTTTCTGCTCAGTTTTTATCCTTTTTTCCTATTCCTGTAATATTATTCTCTATTTTCAATCTATGTCTAAAGTTTTTCTATCTTTTGGATCCAACCTATCGAACTCTCTCTCTCTCTCTCTCTCTCTCTCTCTCTACTACAGTCTATTTCATATGTTCTTTTTTAATTTTCTTGTACTCTCTCCGTCCCTTCACCAATCTCTCTGCTCCTGTATTCACACTGCCTCTCATTCAGTCTACCTCCAATCTGACCTCTCATTCACCTACTTCTTCCTGATTCCTTCCCGTATCCACTCCTCCCTCCCTCTCCCTCTTTCTAAGGCTAAAATCTCATTTCTCAGCCCCGTCTTCCTCATCTCTCAAACCCTACATTTAATATCCTCTCACCTCTCCTGTCCATTCCCCTTCATCTTTCAGTTCTACGCTTCCCGTTCTTCTACTAAGACATCAGCATCGATTGTCAATTCCTGTCCGCCCATCCATCTCCATCCTCTCACGCACTCCACTCCCATCATCCATTCCACATTACTCTTCCCCCTTCTCCATCCCCTCACCTATTCCACATTACGTTTCCCCTTAATCTCAGACCAAGTGGGGCCTTGTGTTCGTGATATCGGATGACTTCGTAGCACTTTTTCCTTAGCGACTTATTTATTTTGTATACGGTAGGCTTAAGCGCACAATCTCTCGCGTTTTCCTTGGTAACTTTTATTCATTTTGTATATCGCTTTATTTATTTTGTATACCGCAGACATACACTCTATCCTCAACAGTTTTCCTCGATAACTTCCATTGATTGTGTATACCGCGTGCTTACAATATACTCTCTTGCCTCTTCTAATCACTGCCGACACAGGTTCCACAAACTACGAAAATAATAACCTCTTCCGTTCAATACTGGATTTTTGGCATCGCAACAATACTTCACTTATTTTACGTGACCCACCTATACTCTTTTTACTCAAACCTGACACAGAGTTTCTCCCTTTTGCAGCCCAATTGACGAACCTCAGTGGCAGAAAAAGACAGTACTAAAGGTCTGCTCCTTTTCAAAGCACTTCTTCGTGTCTGGCATTGCATTTAGTGTTAATCTATGGCTACAACTCTATGGCTACAACTCGGCATTCACGATGGAAACATGGCCATTTTAACTCAAGTTAGGGTGAAAAGAGTATAGGAGAATATTGAACTCTTCCGTGCAGTAGTTTTTTTTTTTTTTACTTTGCTTGGAAGGGCCTCCAAGAAGGGAAGGATAACGACATATATAACTCTTCCTGTCTGAGGCCTCTAATGATCGTCAATTCAGACTAATGATGTATTTTTTATTTCATCGTTCCTAACAAATGATAATTTTCTTCAGCTTAGAAAACAAGCTTCGAATTGGAGGGGTTGGGTAAAAGCTTCTGTAACCCCTTCACTACAAGATATCTCCCTTAAGCTAAATAAAATCGTCTGGTGGTGACCTGATGAAAAACGAGAACTGCGTCGTCGGACTGAAGGGAATGAAAAAGGTTCGGAAACAAGAACAACAAATTAAAAGAAGGTGTCGTCGTATTCAGGTATTCATATATCAATTAATAAGGAAGAGGTGCAACAGGTAATCATCAAAGTCTTCCAGAAAACAGCTTCCATCACACACTATTCCCCGACCCTCTTCCTCCCTACACACTATTCCCCGACCCTCTTCCTCCTCACACACTATTCCCCGACCCTCTTCCTTCCCACATACTATTCTCCGACCCTCTTCCTCCCCACACACTATTCTCCAACCCTCTTCCTCCCCACACACTATTCTCCAACCCTCTTCCTTCCCACACACTATTCCCCGACCCTCTTCCTCCCCACACACTATTCCCCAACCCTCTTCCTCCCCACATACTATTCCTCGACCCTTTTCCTCCCCACAAACTATTCCCCAACGCTCTTCCTCCCCACCGACTATTCCCCAATCCTATTCCTCCCCACATACTATTCCCAACCCTCTTCCTTCCCACACTCTATTCCCCGACCCTCTTCCTCCTCAAACAATACTCCTCAACCCTTTTCCTCCCCACACACTATTTCCTGACCCTCTTCCTCCCCATCCCTCAAGCCAAGCCCTCACTGCCATCCCTCAACCCCATTCCACCGGCGCTACCAATCCCCGCCATCCCTTCCCTCCCATCCGGCCATAGTGCCTCCTGTCTAACATATGGACCCCTAAAATCCGACCGCGAGTCACCTGGAACTGGAGGGTACGATTCACTTCTCGCCCAGCAGGGGAAGGTAAGGCGGGGCGGAAATAGGAAAACGAAGGAGTACTGGGATGGGATAAAAATGATAACTGTTAATCCTATACAGTACATCTTTCGGGGCCGAGGGCAGAGTAACGTAGTCTAGAACGCTTCACCGATGGGAGACAAAACGTACGCCCACGGAAACATTTTACATTACAGAAAGATTCCTCAAGTCTTGAAAACAAGCCGTTACGTGCTTGGCTTGGAGACCACTAGACAGGCGCATTCACACACACACACACACACACACACACACACACACACACACACACACACACACACACACACACACACACACACACACACACACAAGTACCTGGTGACCTCAAGGCGAAGTTACCGTCGGCTGCTGCATTAAAAGTAGGATAACCAACTTGCTTTCCTTGGTGGCATTACGTGATCAAAAGACTTCAGTTGCATCTTACCGATCAAACCAAAATACACGAGAAGGCCGTCACTCTAGCTCGGACGTTCAAACCATTAAACCTGATGCCACCTCTTGGCAAAATAGCATTCGATTCTTTCCTTCTCGTACCTTGGATCTGTTTTGGAGGAAGAGCAAGAGACACGGGGAATTCTGCACTTTCCCTCCTTTCCTAGTCTTCTCTAAATGGTAATAATAATAATAATAATAATAATAATAATAATAATAATAATGATAATAATAATAATAATAATAATAATAATAACAATAATAATAATAATAATAATAATAATAATAATAATAATAATAATAATCTTAAGTTACGATCGGGAATGAATGGTAATTCGTCTGTGAATGTGTCTTTGTCTACGATAATTTTTTCTCTCGTCTCCAAGATTCGTTTGGATTGGAAGAAGAACGGACATGAGAAAATTCAGCACCTTGTTCTTACCTTTTTCTTGTCCTTCATGAAAAAAGGGTGATTTTGTTGATAGGGAAAATTGATGTGAATGTTTGTGAATGTGTGTCGTGGGGTAAGATGATTTTTAGAGAGAGAGAGAGAGAGAGAGAGAGAGAGAGAGAGAGAGAGAGAGAGAGAGAGAAAGAAAGAAAGTAGTTACGACAGTGAATTGGGGTCGTCTTCAGGTGGACTCAGATCCATCCAAGCACCTCTACCTCTGCGATTTATTTTGCACACCACAGCTTAATATTTTCCACACTACAGCTTAACATTTTTCACACCACACCTTAACATTTTCCTGCATGGCGTCTTGATCCTGGCAATGTCGATACATACTCCATAAATCACACAACATTACCCTACCGTTAAATGAAGAGTGTTAGGGAGCCTCCTTGGTATTAGCGGTAAATGTGGCCCAAGGTTCATATGTAACGTGAACCCAGTGGACTGCAGGCTGAAGCTGTCTTCCTCCAGTAGTCCACCATCCTCTCTTGGGGACAGGGAGATGAGGGACGTTTGTATACTATTTCTACATTAACTTGGCCCAGAATATCGTCCTGTGGCATATTACTTCACGAAGATCATTGCAGGAAAAAGCAATACTACGGCTCCACATTTTCCTTAGCACTTCCTTATGACTAGCATCACATTTTGGCGTAATTCTGCTTTTACAGCTCAATACTGAAGTCGGAGAGGTGGCCAATTTTAGGTCAGTTAAAGTAAAAGCAGTGATGGCAGTGAATCCCCCAGGTTACATCGGTGCCACCACGGGAAGGCGTCCGTCTCCAAGATCTGGGAGCCTAATTAATTGACGTGAACATGACCTCTGGCTTGTTTGTGAAGAAGTGTCCTGTGGTGCGATAATTTTCTGTCTCCATAAACTGTTTGGCCACGAAGGACGAGAAACACACTAAATTTCTTCATCCTCCCTTCCTTGTCCTTCCTACCCCCCCCCTCTAAAAAAAAAAAATCTAAAAAATGAACAGGAATGAGTAGTATGTCTGTTCATGAATTACGTCCTTGCCAACGATGAATTTTCCTCTCGTGATCAGGATTTATTTTCCAGGATGATCGAGAAACACACTAAATTTCTACAACCTCCTTTCCTTATCCATTCCATCAAAATAAACCTAACTAATTAAATGGAATTGACGCGGAGCTTGTGTGTTATTATCCGTCCTCCGTCCTGGAATAAAATAACATTCCTCTCGTCACCAATATTTCTTTGACAAGAAAGACGAGGAACGCACTGAAACTTCTGCACTTTCACTTCCTTCTTCTTCCTCCAAAATAAAAGCTTCCACACTCTCACTTCCTCGTCCCTCTTCCGAAATAAAAACTTCCACACTCTCACTTCCTCGTCCTTCCTCCGAAATAAATCCTACTTACGAGAGGGTTCGATACACCCTCGTAACACTCTTTCCCTCCCATTACCGCTGCTGGCCGCCCATAAATACGACTAAACAAAGCACCGTATTTGCATTGTATTTGCGGAACTCGGCACTGTCGCCACGGCACAGTATTGCCGTGGTTCTGCCGTCTCAAAGCACTAGGTCAAAGTAATGTAGCATAAGGCATTCATGAGTCACTCTTATAAACTTAATGGCTTCAAGACAAGTTAATACATAGGCTAAAGTCATCACTGTTTATTACTGATCATAGTAATGCGAACGGATACATATGTGAAATTTATCATCATAGTAATAGCAGTAACCAAAACGAATACATACGCTAAATTTACCATGCATATTATTAACGGCAGTAACACAGACAAAAATACGAGCTAAATTTATCTACAGTTATTATTTTCTGAAACCATATATGTCGCTCCATTAAAAAGGGGAAAAAATGGACTTTCATTTAAACCCTTGGTTAAGAAACTAATTTGGTGAAGAGTAAAGCTGTTTGAAGTTAAGAGTAAATATTTTGACGTTAACTGAGTAAAATTCATTAAGGTACTTGTCACTGTTTAAGAGTCATTCGAGACAGCGTTTAATATCGACTATAAAAGATTTTATTCATGTACTACGATGATATTTAAATCCGACTAATCCCCATACAGACTTACTCAGCAGTGATCAGTATACGTTTAATCCGTTTAACTATACACAGTTTTACTCAGCAGCGACGAAGCATTTACACGAGCCGTAGAAAGATACATTTTAATCCGAGAAAAAGAAGAACATACATATTACTTCGGGATTCAGTGAT
>NC_137064.1:21011736-21016736 GCF_032717465.1 Coenobita brevimanus | reverse complement strand
TGTGAAAAACGAAGAGAAATGACTACAGCAATTCCCTCTTGAACTGGGGAACAAACTACAGACAACAGAAATTTCGTAGGTACATACGTAGACATTGATACAGGACAACTATTTACCTAAGAAAAAGGAAACTAACACTGATGAATTTACGTGAGCCGTCCATACAACACAGGAGAAATCGCCGGGGGGAGGGGGGTGGAAGAAGGGGAGCCGTCCATGCAACACAAGAGAAATTGCTAGGAGGTGTGGAAGAAGAGGAGCGCTATATATGGACCACCCTCTATATTTTTGCAGTTAGGGGCTATTTCATTCACTGTAGAACCCAGTACCCAAGAAGGTGGTCAATGAAGAATGTATCTATCCCACCAGTCCGAAAATATCAATCCCTGGCCAAATATACATTTTTTTTTTTTTATGTGCTCGACTCTGGGCATAGGCTTCACAGCCTGCTCCCGAGGCCCAGTAGTCCTCCTACACACCATACACCTCTACATGCCACCACTTCGGCGCTAACATCCACCGTCCATATTGAATACATGCTAGGGGCTGTCTCATACAGGACTGGTGTATTGGTATTAGCGGGGGTATTTTTACGACATGTCGGCGGGTCTTCTGGTAGATCGGTAAAGTCTGCTTTTATGAAATTCAAATCCCGAAACTGTTCCCTGCCCCAGCGAGGATTTGAACCTGGGTCCGGTAGGACCGCATGCCACCTCTCTACCGACTGATCCACCGCCTCCCCCTAACAACTTGCTGGAAGTGTGTGTGTGTGTGTGTGTGTGTGTGAGAGAGAGAGAGAGAGAGAGAGAGAGATTAAAACCAGCTTCCACGGGCTGAACGGCTTAAGAAGAATTTTCCTAAGTTTAGCATTACCCGATACTGAGCAGGTATTTTTTGAGGTAAGTTTGGTGAATAAGATTTTTTAATACCTGGTTAAGCAAGATTAATTCCATGCGGTTATACTAAAACTTCGATATTCCCAGACTGCATCGTTTTATTTTACTACAATGCTGTGAGCTGGAAAGAGAGAGAGAGAGAGAGAGAGAGAGGTAAAAAAAAATGATGCATGAGGCTTTCCGCTCGTTTTTGGCCCAGACTGTGGGAAGTTGGAAGGAGGAGGAGGAGGAAGAGGTATAAAAAGTTCTTGGAAGAGGTGGTGAAGGAGGAGGAGAGGAAGAGGAGAGTAAACAAGATAAAAATAATGATAATTATTTAAAAATCTGTGGAAAGTTGGATGGCAAAGGAGGAGCAGGAGGTGGAGGAGGTGGAAAAGGAGGAGGAGGAAGGTGTAAAAGAAGAGAGATTAGGACAAAGAAATGGAGAAAGAGAAGGGCAAGGAGGTGAAAGAGGAAAGAGAGAGGAGCGAGGAGGGCAAGAAGCAGAAAGAGGAAGAGGTTATACATAAAAAAAAAAGGGACACTAAGCTGGAGAGATACTCAAAAATACATTAAACACTCCACTGCCTATCTCCCCAAACTTACCAAAAATATTCAACTTGAGAAAATACAAAATATGATGTAATACAACAGATAAGTGCAGATAATAAAAGTGTGGATCATAAGTGTAGTAGTAGTAATGATGATGTAATTTATAAGCAGGAAAATTATATGATGCGTACAAAAGGAAAAAAAAAATCTTTGATGAAGAACAAGTGAACAGAAAGCTAACAAATTTAGTCCCTCTGAAAGAATGTTACAAAAGATAACTGTTATCGGGTATGTGCTTATTCAGAGATCGTGTTTTAGAGGCGAGGGGCACGAGGAAAAGTGTGTGTGTGTGTGTGTGTGTGTGTGTGTGTGTGTGTGTGTGTGTGTGTGTGTGTGTGTGTTTGTGTGTGTGTGTGTGTGTGTGTATGTGTGTGTGTGTGTGTAAAATTAAAAACAGCAACTCAAAGCCCAAAGTAATAATGTGTGATCTAACAGAAGGGAGAACAGAGGTGTATAAGCAAATAACAGTAGTAATGACGATGTTTTAAATTAAGACGTCTGATGATTGGCGCATCGCTAGGACAAACATATACTTTTTTAAGCATCATCATTCCCCCAACTCAATTTTCCACCTAAAGACGGGGTGAGGTGGGATTAAGAAAAAAGGAAAGATGAAAGTAATACCTGAGAATATTTACCTTAACATTTAACTTCGACACCTGTAGCACATACCTGACAAAGAAAATAATCCCATAAATGTTTGTAGCCTTCTCTGGAATTGTAATTGCGAAAATGACTGAGGTGATTGAAAGGGGGAGGACAGGCAGTCAAAATAATAATAATAATAATAATAATAATAATAATAATAGTAATAAAGTGGAGAGAAGGTAGGTGAGTTTATGGTGGATGGGGTGTTGCTGGGGGAAGCGTTGATATTGAAGAGAGAATAAATTTTACAAAGACCATTTTTTTTTTTAACCACCCTACACTGGATGCGGCGAGAGACAGATTATTGAATGAGAGCTGATTGCCTAAAAAGTGCACCTACCCTATCTCCATACACTCTACCCTAACCTAACCCTATTACATCTAACCTAACCTAACCCAGCACAACCTAACCTTGACCAATTTATTTATCCTTACTAATCTAACCATACCTAACCTCTCCTAACTTTGCCATATTTAACGCACCTTAATATGTCTCTAGATGCCCTTCCCTTCTTTAATCCTGGTCAGTTAACATATCCTACCCTAACTTAAACTTCCCTATCTGTCCATGACCTACCAAATATAAACATACCAGTTGTAATGTATGCTGTCTTGTACTAATGTTGTTCTAATCTATTATAACGTAGTACCGTCGAGCCTGTCAAAACCCACCCAGTCTGTGTATCACCTACCTTAACCCAACCTTGCCAAACATACTCTAACCCAACCTAATCAAATCTAACCAAGTCTTACCTAATCCTACCAATTTTACATTTATTCAATCTTATCAAACCTTATCTTACCGTAAACTAACGTAACCTAATACAACCTAATCTATCTATCTACTGCCAGACGCCTCATTCTCGCAAGAGGTGGCCACAGACAAATCGCCTCCACGTCACCCTGTCTCCCCCCATTTCACTGCCATCCCCCCAGCTCACACCCTCCTCTCTCATATAGCTCTCCATTCCATCCTTCCATACCATCCTCTGCCTCTAATACAATAAAATCTAACTAAACCTACCCATCTAGATATACCTAACTTTATCTCTCCACCCACAGGACCCCTCGGATGCGCACCCCAACCAACTATTTTATCGTGAACTTGGCCGTGGCTGACGTCCTGGTTATAGTCTTCTGTCTCCCGGCCACACTCCTCTCCAACATCTATTACCGTGAGTATTACAGCCTCTCCATCACCAGCAGCTAAAGTAGTGTTGGTATTAGGGCCCTGACAGTACTAATACCAATATATTACCCTCCTCTAATGTTGGTATTAGGGCCCAAACACCACTGATACCACTCTATTAACCGCAGTTAACACGTTATCGTTATCTCCATGTAGGGTGGTCCATATAAAACACTCCACTTCCACCCGTCAGGCGAGTACTCGTGTGTTGCGGCGACGACTTATTGTGTTTTGTATGCATCCTGCGTCATTCATTCATTTCCTACTCCCAGTGCCACACCACGCCCACACCAGCCGCTTGACCCGTCCCCGAAACACACAAGCTATTGCCATGTAAGAATCTAGTCGAGCGCTATTTACGGACCACTACGTACTGTTACGATTGATACAGGTGTGTTAATTACCAACATCACCTCAGTATTTACAGGTAAAATACAGTCAGGTGTAGAAGTTTCAATATGAGTGACTCATAATACTGATGGGCTGAGTACCGCTGTTACTAATACACCCAAGGAAAACATATTAACAGTAGTAATGTCGTTATCAGTACTGCACAACCAATAAGAGTGACAGATATAAATGGGCAGGGGCCTGGGGGGGGGGTATTCTGGTGTGGTTAGGAAGCTTACTAACACCTCTTCTTTGCCGGTTTATTTCCGACTCTACTTCGCTACTATACTCTTCTGTGCTATTTATGAAATTTAGGTCGACATTAAAAAGCTATATAGAAAAAAAATAAAAAAGGATGTTAGTGGGTAGTTCTGAAAATAAATCGTTAAGGAAGAGGTGTTAGGGAGCTGTCACGGGGTTATTAAGAGTATGCAATATTAAAGAATAATATTCAATGATACTTGAGAACAGGACAAAGAATTGACTTGTGAAAATCGAGCAATGATTACTTTATGCGACTTACTTCGCCGATTCTCTAAGGACGAGAATTTATAAACTTTCTCAACAGTACACAGCAGAGACTAATTACTCACACGTGCTGTTTATTAGTGCTGTTGGCCTCTGGAGAAAGTGACTCCACCCCTGGCAATCAATAACTAGTGCTATTAATAATAAACAGGTTCTTGCTGGTGCAATTAACTCCTGGTTGCACAACGGATTTTAAGCTTAATACAAAAGGACTGGCCTAAGTACCAGTTATGAATAATGCAAAGCGTTTATGCAAACTAGGAACTATAAGTGAAATAAGCTTGTGGAGAAATAAAACACGAGTTTACATTACATTAAGCTCAAGAAAAAGAACTGTTAATTTATTGATTACAATGTTAAATTTACGTTAAGTTTCAAAACGAATTCAAAATAAGATCACACTCACTCGCTCACTCAAAAGCTAAACTCTTAAACCTATGAAAAACGAAAAGAAATACTGGTCAGAGAGTGGGCTAAGCGGGAACTGGGAGTCATTGCTGAGGAAGGACGCTGCCGTGCTGAACCTCTCGCCAGTTCACACTAGGTGGGAATTCAGGAACTTGCTGGACAACGGCGGCGGCGGGATGAACTGGGCATCGTTGCTGAGGAAGGACGCTGCCACACATGCTGCTCAACACTGGGCCCAATCGAACCTGCTTCCATGGCGCTCAAATCCTCACTGAGTTCAAATTGTGAGAAAGAGGCCAGAGCGGCTGCACTTGCTAACGGCTAACGAATTTAGTGTGAGCAATACACAC
>NC_137064.1:20969236-21006736 GCF_032717465.1 Coenobita brevimanus | reverse complement strand
GGTTGTAAGGAGAGGAGAAAGTAGAAAGAGGTAAAGAAAAGCGATAGGGATGGGAAAGCTAAAGAGGAGAAGGGAGGAAAGAGGTAAGGAGGAGAGGATGGGATTAGAAGTATGGAGGAGAACAGAGGGAATATGGAGAGGACACAGGACAAGAAGGGAATATGTTGAGAGAGAGAGAGAGAGAGAGAGAGAGAGAGAGAGAGAGAGAGAGAGAGAGAGAGAGAGAGAGAGAGAGAGAGAGAGAGTACGGCCAAGAAAGTTAGAGTCAAATGGCAAGAGTTCTGCAAGTCAAATCTGGGGACAGTCGAAAGAGTAACTGGGAATGGAAAAAAGGAAGGGGGGAGGAGCGAGAAGGAAGGAAGGAAGGGAGGAGGATTACACAGGATTACACAGGAAAGCAAACAGCAACAGACCTTATGATCCTTTCGAGGCTGCTTGTTACAGAGAAAACTATGAATACAAGATCTAACTCTACATGCTGAAGGATAAGGATAGTAAAGCAAGAAGGCTCCCCCCACCACCAAACTCTCCAGGAAAAAGTGAGAAAAATCACCATGCAGCATGGAAAAACTGACATGGAAATTTTATAGGAAACACTGGAAAGGAAAAGTCACATTCTATAATACTTTATCTATAAGCTACCCGACTGAGTAACCTGAAAGAGAAAGTAAACAAATAAAATAATAGTTACAGCATGACATTATAAACCGGGTACATTGAGTTAATGGGAAGTCTGCGGATATAACGTGGAAGCAACACACTGCACAGTGTGCATGTTTAGAGATGGTGCGGCAGCCTTGCCTGGCGCTTTTAAGGTAGGCAGCAGTCAATCAGGCCCTAGCTCCGTTCGCTCCACTGAGACAAGGAACTCTCCCCTGTGGGACAAGTACACAAGTTTCATTCTGAAGCAGTGACCCCTGGTACATTAAAAAAATCCTGATGGTGGTCACTTGACTAACAGGGACCCTCAGTGATCCACAGTCCATCACAGGTCGAAAGTAAGAGTAGTAACCGTTAACTCAGGGTTATCTGTGCAGATCCTAATCTGTGCTTATATTGCTTTCTTTGCATTTGGGGAGATTGAAAAATATGTAAGACAGGTGTCTTAGATAACAGGGGACTGCACAGTGCACAGTGTGGATGTGCAATGCAAAGAGTGGATGTTTAGGGGTGGTGCGGCAGCCTTGCCTGGCACTTTTTAGGTAGGCAGCAGTCATTCAGGCCCTAGCTCCGTTCACTCCACTGAGACAAGGAACTCTCCCATGTGGGACAAGTACACAAATTTCATCCTGAAGCAGTGACCCCTGGTACATTAAAAAAATCCCGATGGTGGTCAATTGACTAACAGGGACCCTCAGTGATCCACAGCCCATCACAGGTCGAAAGTAGGAGTAGTGACCGTTAACTCAGGGTTATCTGTGCAGATCCTAATCTGTGCTTACTGTATATTACCTCATTTGCTTTGGGTAAATCGAAAAATGTATAATGATGTGACGTGACGCTATGTTAAGTTTACGGGGTGTCCTGTAGACACTAGGGGATGCACAGTGTGGATGTTTAGGGGTGGTGCGGCAGCCTTGCCTGGCGCTTTTAAGGTAGGCAGCAGTCAATCAGGCCCTAGCTCCGTTCACTCCACTGAGACAAGGAACTCTCCCATATGGGACAAGTACACAAGTTTCATCCTGAAGCAGTGACCCCTGGTACATTAACACGCACCGTCCCGGCGACGTGAATTAACATCTGCACATGATGTGCACTCATGTCCCGGCGACATGAATTAATGCGGCAACATTGCAAGGTCCCTAATTTGCACAATTTTCAATTTTCGCGAGTGATTTCGTGAGTGATTTTTGGCACGTATACACGGGACACCTTCCTCTATTCCTCTACAAGATGCCAAGCAGGGACAATGCCTTACACCACATAACCTCTCCCCCCCCTGCACGCCATTGTCTCGGCAATTCACCTGTTATCAGTGACCTGGCCAATAAAGACATTCAGGGCAAGAGTGATTCCCCAATCGATGACAATGTGGAGGACAAAGTTTACATAGCATTAGAGGAAGAAACAGTCAGAAATGATGATCAGGTAATGTGGGGAAAAAAAGGTCATGAATGGTGATGAGTTAGTGAGTGAAACTATGCTAATAATGCCTATATTACTGTTTGAAAACCAATATACTCTTGTACTACATATAAATTCGTACAAAGTAAATAAATAAATACTGTTTATGAGTGGATAAAATAGTTACCCTCCCATAGAACTCGTTTTCTTTGGTGCCAGCCTGTTAGAAAACCCAGTCAGGTAAGGAAGTACTCGTACCTGAATCGAGTATTTTAAACCTCAGGTGAGCGATTTCTCTATGAATTTTCGATGTTTCTCACCAAAAGCGGATGTTTGAGCCAAAAAATAAAAAGGTCCAAAAATGTGGGACTGGGGCGTACCACTGCCCAGAAAACGTCGGGATGGGGTGGGTTAAAAAAATCCCGATGGTGGTCGCATGACTAACAGGGACCCTCAGTGATCCACAGCCCATCACAGGTCAAAAGTAATAGTAATGACCGTTAACTCACGGTTATCTGTGCAGATCCCAATCTGTGCTTATATTGCTTTGTTTGCACTGAATAAATTGAAAAAATGTATAAAAACGTGACGCAACACTATGTACGGGTATGTTGTTTACGGGGTGTCTTGTAGACAAAAGGGGGATGAACTTCATGTACCGTAGCTATAAAAGCAAGTTATTCGGACAGAAAAAGAGTCAGCTGAGGATTCTCGTGCAAATACTTGTCTAATTTGTTTTTGAATGTCTCAATTCACGGTATCAGAGGGTAATCTGTTCCAGATATTTACAACTCTGTTAAAGAAGAAGTATTTTGCTTCGTGGGATTGGAATCACTTTCCCATAATTTTGCAGCCATTACTTCTGGTTTGACTCGACTGGTCTATATCAAAATATTTATTCATGTCTAAGTTGTCATATCCCTTCATGATTTTGAAAACTTCAATAAGGTCCCCTCTTAACCTGCCCCATCCCGACGTTTTCTGGGCAGTGGTACGCCCCAGTCCCGACATTTTTGGACTTTTTTTTTTTTTTTTTGGCTCAAACATCCGCTTTTGGTGAGAAACATCGAAAATTCATAGAGAAATCGCTCACCTGAGGTTTAAAATACTCGATCCAGGTAGGAGTACCTCCTTACCTTACAGGGTTTTCTATCAGGCTGACTGCAAAGAAAACGAGTTCTATGGGAGGATAACTATTCTACACCACTCATAAACGGTATTTATTTATTTATTTGGTATGAATTTATATGTAGTACGAGAGTATATTGGTTTTCAAAGGATAATATAGGCATTATAAGCATTGTTTCACTCACTAACTCATCACCATTCCTGACCTTTTTCTGCCACATTACCTGATCATCATTTCTGACTGTTTCTTCCTCTAATGTTTGTCCTCCACATTGTCATCGATTGGGGAATCACTCTGGCCCTGAATTTCATACCGTGGCATGACATGGCTTTACTGGCCAGGTCACTGATAACAGGTGAATTGCTGAGAAAAGGTCATGCAGGGGGGGGAGGAGGTCATGTTTGGTAAGGCATTGTCCCTTCCCAGCATCTTGTAGAAGAAGGTGTCCTGTGTATATGTGCCAAAAATCACTCGCGAAAATTGAAAATTGTGCAAATTAGGGACCTTGCTATGTTGCCGTGTTAATTTACGTCTCCGGGATATGAGTGCACATCATGTGAGGACGTGATTCACGTCTCCGGGACGGGTCGGGTTAACCTGCGCTTCGTTAGGCTAAATAATTTAAGTTCTTCAAGGCGTTCCTCATATGGTTTGTTTCTAAGTCGTGGTATCATTTTTGTGATTCTTCGCTGAATTTTCTCTAATTTTCAATGTCCTTTCTGTAGTACGGAGACCAGAATTGCACACAATACTCAAGATGGGGGCGCACGAGCGAGTTGTACAAGGCAAGTATGACTTTTTCCGATTTAAACTCGAAAGTTCTTCCAATAAAACCCACCAGCTTGTTTGCGATTTTAACCGCCTCGGTACACTGCTTGCATGGTTTTAGGTCATTTGATATTATCACACCAAGATCCTTTTCATTGTCTGTACTTAATAACTGAATATTGTTCATTTTGTAATTCGCATGGACGTTGTTACTTCCAATATGAAGTACTTTACATTTTTCTGTGTTGAATTTCATTTGCCATTTTTCTGCCCAGCTTGCTAAAGTATTAAGGTCATTTTGTAACTGCTGCCACTGTAATTTTGAAGTGACTTTACTGGTTATTTTAGTATCATCTGCAAATTTGGATACTTTACAATTTAGACCCTCATCAATATCATTTATATGGATAATAAAAAGTATCGGTCCAAGTACTGAGCCTTGGGGAACGCCGCTGATCACATTACGCCATTTGGATTCCTTTCCGTTCATCACAACTCGCTGTTTTCGGTCTGAAAGCCAGTCTTGTAACCATTTTTGCATATTTCCTTTTATTCCATGTGCTTCTCTTTTGCTCATGAGACATTTGTGAGGGACAGTGTCAAATGCTTTCTGAAAGTCGAGGTAAATTATATCTATTGCCCTTGAGTCATCGTATGATTTGAAAACATCATGGAAGAAGTCCAGTAAGTTAGTTAAGCATGAACGACGATGTCTGAATCCATGCTGCGGGTCTTTGATTATATTATTTTCTTCTAGATAATTAACTATTTTATCTCTTATGATTTTTTCCATTAACTTGCACACTACTGATGTTAAGCTGATTGGTCTGTAATTTCCTGGGTGCAACTCATTTCCTTTTTTGAAAATTGGTGTTACATTTGCTAGTTTCCATTTGCATGGAACTTTCCCAGTACTTAATGATTTATTGAATAAGACAGAGAGTGGCAGCAGTAACTCATTTTTTGCTTCTTTGAGAATTTTCGGTGATATTTTATCGGGGCCAGGGGTTTTGTTTATGTTCGTACTATTTGTGGCTGAAAGGATATCGTTATTATGGATAGCACAGTTACTAAGGACTGTGCTATTTGCTTGGTTTGTAGGTAGCAGTAGGTTTCTGGTGGTGTTTTCTACTGTAAAAACAGACGCAAAGTAATCGTTAAGAATGTTTGCCCTTTCGACCTCATTTTCAGTGTGTTTGCCATTGTTTGTTTCTAGAGGACCTATTGATGTAGTCACGACCTTTTTCTTTCTAATGTAACTGTAAAATTCTTTAGGATTTGATTTGCACGTATTAGCAATGTGGATCTCCAGTGCTCTTTTGCTTTGTTTAATAAGTCTTTTCGATATGTGGCGTAGATTATCGTGCTGTAATTTATCATCATTATTTTGTGTAGCTTTATATTTAGGGTATGCCTGTTTTTTGGCTATTAAGTTACTTTTAATTTCACTGGACCACCACTTTGGTTTATTATTTCCAGCTGGACGTCTGTTACGTAGTGGTACACATGACTTTACTTCATTAAATTTTTTGGTGAATATTTCCCATGCTTGGTTTATGTCATCGGTTTCAGACATTTGATTCCAATCTGCAGTTGCAAGTAGCGCTCTGAGCCTGCTGAAATTAGCTCTACGATAATCTGGGACCTTTTCTTTGCTCTCCGTTTCTTTTACTTTTTCAGTAGTAATATTAAACTGTATAATTCGATGATCACTGGAACTAAACTCAGGTCCTATTTCAACGTTATTGACTAGGTTATCATTTGTAGTCAAGATGATGTCTAGGATGTTGTTTCCTCTCGTTGGGTATTCTACGTGTTGGGAAAGGGCGCTTTCTTGAAGATTCGCATAAAGCTCTTGTCCTGAGTGTGCCGTCAGTGGTTCACCCCACTTTGTTACCGGTAGATTAAAGTCTCCAAAAATTATGCTATCCTCTTGACAACACATTTCCGCAATTTCATCATAAAGTTTTTCATCTGTCTCAGTTGACTGTGCTGGAGGACGATAGACGAGACATATATTTATTTTGTGTGAATTAATACTTAGCTGAACATAACTGGCATCTATATTGGTAATACTGGGTTTGGATAGCACAAGACGGTGGAGACTAGTTTTCTCATATAGTAAAACACTGCCACCAGCTCGATGTGGTCGCTCACAACTGAAAATATTGTACCCTGTTAATGAGTATTCCACTAGAAAGTCACGGTCAGATGTGTTAATCCAGGACTCTGTGATGCCAATGATGTCATAATTTTCTAGGTAAATTAGAGATTCTAAATCCTCAAACTTGTTACGTAGACTACGTGCGTTAGCATAGCAGACTCTAATTCCGTTCCAAACAGTTGGTGATCTGACTTTGCGGGTATTTACGTTAAGGTTACTGTTCCTGGACCTGCTGCGTTTTTTTATCTGAAGAGGGCGACTTTATCGTGTAAAAGTCTACCTAGCCGTGCTGCTCCTACTGAGTTCAAATGGAGACCATCTTTCTGGAATAGAGTATGTTGCTCATAAAACTGGTCCCACAGATTGACAAAGTCGACTCCCTCTTGTATGCAGAGAGATTTGAGCCGGTTATTTGTACTGAAGGCCTTATCATAGAAACTATTGTCTGCCTTGATCCTTGGGAGTATATATACCAGATATTATCACATTAGTGGACTTAGTTTTGAATCGTTTGATCATTTCATGATAGTTTGCTAGCAATTCCTCTGATCTATTGCACTTCAGATCATTTGTACCTACATGGACAACGTATAGAGTTTGATCATTTGCGTCTTTTGTGACCTCATCGCAGGCTTTTGTGATATCACATAGTCCACCTCCTGGAAAACAGTACCTCTTTCTGCTGCTGGGGTTGCATCCACAAAATTCATCCAGCTGACTGCGTACAATAGAGTCCCCAGTAAGCCTTGTTTCTTCTGTCTCATCAACTGCTTCGGCAAGGATCTGGTAGCGATTGTACATAGTTATGGGAAGGTGCTTCCTCGTACCTTTTCCGGATTTTGCGCCATTTCTTACCATAGTAAAGGGGGCTTCGCTTGGTGAGGAACGTACTGAATCGCTAGGTGAGGAAGATACTGGTACACTATCATTTGTAACTGCCTGATGGGCAGGGCTTGTACGAGCTCAGTTTGTACGCTTCTTCCTTATTGAGTGCTGTTGCTGACTCCTATGTTTGCCGCTACAAACTCTTTCAGTGTCTCAAACTCTGCCTTGAGTTCCCTGTAATTTCTCTGCAATTCAGCTAAACCATTTTCTAGATCTCTTCTCAAGATACATGGTTTGCACACAGGCGTCGAAAAGTAATTCGAAAAATACTGAGAGAGGAAGGAAGGAGCAGAAGGGAGGGGGGAGGAATGGGAAAGGAGAAGGGGAGGGAGAGAGAGAGCTGAGGTGGAGGGAGAGATGGAGTCTAAAAGAAGGAGAGTGTAGGAGAGACAGGAGAAGGGAGAAAGGGAGAAAGGGAGAGGGAGAGGAAATGGAAATGAGAGAAAGCAAGAGGGAGACAAAAACTGGGAAGAGAAATAAGACAAGGATAAGGAGAGGGAGATAGGGAGACAGAAATCTTGGGGGGGGGGAACACACACATACTCACACCCACATCCACACACCCACACACATACACATACACACACACAAAGTCCTTAAGCTCCAATGAGTGTGTGAGAAGTTCCACCATAAAAGAATCAAGATAATACCCAGGATGGTACAAGCGACACAGAAGGGGCTTGAAATGAGCTACATAAGATAAAGAACATGATAAAGATGATAAATAGTATATAGAAGATAGTGGAAATGGGTTCTAAAAATAAAGATTGTGAAGAAGACATGGAAGTTGCCCTCCTCCTTATCTAAGTCACCATCGTCCTTCCGGGGGACAGGGAGGGAACTGATGGGCGTTTGTATAACCAGGCAGCTCCACCGCCTCGTCATATCGATGCCACCCCATGAAGGCGTCCCTCCCCAGCACCAGTCATCGGAAGGAAGGGATTAATTAGGAGTCTTTTCTCCAATCGCAACCCAGCATTACCACTTGCCGAGGCCCTCCCGGCGTTCCATTGGAGTGCTCATTACCAGGCGTCTTTTACATCCCGGTATCTGCTTTCAATAGCCTGGTTAATGGCACTTCATAGCCTTCACAGGCAGTTAACATGGCGTTCACTGGCAGGCTGGAGGAAATCCTGACTAATTCGTATTTTAAGAGCATCGTGACAGGAATATTTTTTTTACTTCCACTTATTGACAGAGCTCAGTTCCTGTTCCTGGCCGGCTATGTATTGTACATATGTATGTATGTACGTACCTGTCTTTCCATCTATCTGTCTGTCTACCTGTTTAACTATATCAATCTACTGTATTTATCTATATATCTACCTACAACAAAAACATAACACGAAGGAGCACTCAGAGAATGCAGCATCTTCTCCAACCACCTAGTCTTAGGACCGAACATTGGACCTTACCCTGTGACCCTGACCTCTGATTGATTATCAAATTTTAATTACTTCATTCTTGCCTGAACCTTAACTCTTTTACGTAGAGTGACCAAAGGCTGATGGAAATTGTTTGTGTTGATCTTGCCCTGTGACTTTGACGTTGGACCTTTCCCCATGACCTTGACCTTTGACTGATTGTTATTAATATCGAATCCCGTTATCTCTGCATTGCTCTGAACCTTTTCAATAAGTCTGGTGTAAAATGAATAACAACGGTTAAAGTTGATCCTGGCATTTGGCCTCACTGTTCCCAGACAACTACAGATCATCCCCTTGGCTGATCCTTAATCCTTCCACCACGCATGGTGCATATCAGAACATATCAAAACTGTTTCAGTTATTTATTCACAACCAGACACTCAGAAATTTGACCTTGCTCTGTGTGGCCATTGGCTGACTACCCTCACGATCGAACCCCTTCGTTTCTGCATTATAATTAACCCTTCTACCAAGTTTGCTCTAAATCGGATAAAAACTACTTACCTGACTTTGCCAGGTAAAACTCTGACCTGGTCTTGCAACCTTCCGCTCCCACAAATAACAGGGCATTTTCTTGGCTTTACGCCACCAAGTTTGGTTAACTTCAGATAAAAACTATTTGAGTTATTTTGTACACACACACACACACACACACACACACACACACACACACACACACACACACGTCGAGAAAACAGAACACCCACTCTTACTTCGAGAGCTGTGGCGTAATAATAAGCTGATCAATCAATAAATAAAAGATAATAAAACCGCATGTACGGTGTACATGGTAAGCAGCTAGATGCCTTAAAGAGTTTATATGATGGTAGTGAAGCATGTGTAAGGGTTAATGGGCATCTAAGTGAATGGTTCACGATCGGTGTGGGGGTGCGACAAGGTTGTGTGATGTCCCCATGGTTGTTCAATATATATATGGATGGGGTGATGAGAGAAGTAAAAACACGAGTAATGGAGAGAGGAATGGCGTTGGTGATGAATGGTGATGGATGGAATATCTCAAATCTGTTGTATGCTGATGATGCAGTACTGCTTGCAAGTACAGGACAAGAACTTGGTAGGCTAGTGCAGAGTTTTGCTGATGTCTGTGAACGTCGTGGCTTGAGAGTAAATGTAGAAAAGAGTAAAGTGATGGTTATCGAGAGAGAAGGTGACTCCCAGTGCGATGTTACAGTGAATGGAGAGAGACTGGAATTGGTAAGAGAGTTCAAATACCTGGGTACAGTGATAAAAAAAAGAGGAAAATGTGCAAAAGAAGGTGAAAGGAGAGTGACACAAGGAAGAAAAGTAGCTGGTGCAGTGAAGGCCTTGGTAAGAAATAGAGGCTTCAGTGTTGCAGCTGCACGAGGCTTACATGAAGGAGTGTTAGTGCCAACTTTAACACTGGGGGAGGAAGTGGCTCAATCAGTAGAGAGGTGGCCTGCGGTCCTACCAGACCCAGGTTCAAATCCCAGCTGGGGCAGGGAACAGTATAAGGATTTGAATTTCATGTAAAGCAGACTTTACCGATCTACCAGAAGACGCGCCGACATGTCGTTAGAATACCCCCGCTAATACTGTACCAATACACCAGTCCTGTATGAGACAGCCCTAGCATGTATTCAATATGGACGGTGGGTGTTAGCGCCGAAGTGGTGACATGTAGAGGTGTATGATATGTAGGAGGACTACTGGGCCTTGGGAGCAGGCTGTGAAGCCTATGCCCAGAGTCGAGCACATAAATATATATATATATATATATATATATATATATATATATATATATAGTGTATATATATATATATATATATATATATATATATATATATATATATGTATGGATGTGAGACTATGGTGTGGCATGAAAATGAAAAGTCAAGAGTAAGAGCAGTGGAGATGGGACTGCTGAGGAATGTATGTGGAGTACAGAGGGTGGATAGGATACGAAATAAAGTGATTCGTGAAAGATGTGGAGTGAGGAAGTAGGTGGACACCAGAAGAGAGTGTACTGAGATGGTATGGTCATGTGGAGAGAAAGAAAACAATAGAGTGGTGAAAAAGGTATTTCTGAGGGAATTTGAAGGAGGGAGGAGGAGGCAAGGTAGACCAAGAAGAAGGTGGAGAGATATGGTGGATGAGTGCGTGAGGAAGAGAGGTTTGGAAGTCGGTGAGGCTAGGGAACAAGAGATCGAGATGACTGGATGAATGTTTTGAGGAGAAGTGCATGATCAGGGATTTGGCACCCCTTTTCAACGTGGCAGCGTCCGGACTGACTCTATCGGATACTTATATGTAGAACTACAAAACGTGGTGAATGTTTTGGCGTGTCCAATAGAGCCAGGATTCCGGGGGCTTGAATGATGAGTGAATGGAAGCGTGGCCCACTGGACTGGGCAAACTGGGGCTCTCTGGACATTGCTACTCCTCACCCTGTCTTAGGGTGGGAAAGGAGGCCCGGATGATGATGATGATGATGATGATGATGATGAAACAAACCACTAAATCCAGCGTCATACCTCCACGCAGTACCACCTAAGAAAGTATATCCAAATTATAAAACGAAAATTATCCCCCAAGGGTCTTCCAGGGAAGCCAAGAGGGGAGGGGGAGACAAGACAGGTAGGCTACGGGTACAAGGCACTTCACAGTTACAGTACTGCCTTTGATGTACCTTAATTGGATATGCTGAGAAGGGATAAATACAAGGATCCGGGCAAGGCTTTATAAATGTGTGTGTGTGTGTGTGTGTGTGTGTGTGTGTGTGTGTGTGTGTGTGTGTGTGTGTGTGTGTGTGTGTGTGTGTGTGTGTGTGTGTGTGTGTGCGTGCGTGCGTGAGACCCAAATGGAGTAGACTTCAAAAGGAGGTCACTAACCCCTTCACTGTTATGACATCTCTTATTTATCTGTTTATTTACTTACATATTTTTACATAAAGAAGATTTCATTTAGCCCACGAACAACTGACAGTAGCAGTAGTAGTAGTAGTAGTAGTAGTAGTAGTAATAGTAGTCCAAGGTTCATCTGAAATGTGAACCTGGTGGACTGCATTCTTAAGTTCCCCTCCTGCAGTCCACCATCCACCGTTTGGGGGAATAGGGACGTAGCTGAGGGTTGTTTATATAACCAGGTAGTTACGCCGCCCCGTCATATCAGTGCCACCACATGAAGGCGTCCCTCTCCATCATCTCTTGCGGTGTAAAGAAGTTAATAAAGACTGAATCTAACTGCTTTTGACTGGAAATTTTAACCTAAGCTAAAGAAAATCGTCAGGAGTTGGCAGGAACGAAACGGGAGAGAGAGAGAGAGAGAGAGAGAGAGAGAGAGAGAGAGAGAGAGTCCTGAAGATGAAGACACACCAAATACGTCATTAACCCTTTCATGGTCAGTATAACTCTAGTACCCTAGCACCTTTTCCTTAGCTGTTTATTTTTGGATATGGCTGGTTAATATCCTTTTGTGCGTTATGTATGCTGAGTATGGCGATACTGGATGGAGTTAAGTAACACAGAAGAGACAGTACGGCGTAATAAATAAGTCGCATGCGAAAAGGTGTTAGGGAGCTACCTTAACCGAAGGGAATACAGGCCTATTACGCCCCTTCACAGATGCGCCTCCCCTATAGGTCCTTCACTCTAACTTGGCCCAAATTTTCGTTTTTTGTACAGTTGCCAGCAAAAGTTTCGTTCCTCCTTCTTTCCAATAACTATTTATCTATTGCCAGACGCCTCAATCCCATCCGGGGTGGCCACAAACAAATCGCCTCCACGTCGCCCTGTCCCCCGCCATTTCACTGCCCCGCTCCCAACTCACACCTCCCTCTCTCATATACCTCTCCACCCCATCCCTCCATCTCATCCTCGGCCTCCCCTTCTCTCCTCCCTCCTCCACCTCACTCACATACACTCTCTTCGTTAGTCTTTCACCCTCCATCCTCTCCATATGGCCAAACCACCTCAGTGTATTCCTCCAATAACACTATATTAATTTTGATGGCTAAAAGTAACAGTTAGCTGAAAGTAACTATTTAACTAACCGAACATGTTACAGCGACCACATGAAACTTTACCCGAGTTAAAGCGATGTTATGGGTTACTGACAGTCGGGAGGAGGAATGGAACTTTTGCAAAAAACTGTACCTTATACTACTAAGATCAGTGGTCAAAAAAAATAAAAAATAAAAAATAACGTACGCCTCTAAATCCTTCCCACGAGGATATTTTCGCGATTAACGCCACATACTATTGTTCATTCACTTTCACTTGACCCAAATTTTCGTCCCATTTCAGAGTACTTCACGTATCTTAGTGGCAGAAAAAGGCCATACGACGGCGCTACATCCTTTCCATAGAACGTCTTCGTGACTAGCATCATATTCTAGCGTTTACCTCTTGCTACAAGTCAGCAGTGAAGACGGAGAGGGTGGAAATTTAGACCAAGTCAGAGTAGGAGTATTGAAATGTATTTTATATTAGTTAACGACAGTTTATTCATCCGAGAGTGATTCACAAAAGCCGTAGTGTCAACCCTCTCACTGCGGTGACGCGTTTTTACTTCAGTGATTCTACCTTCAGACAACTACTACTACTGCTACCACCACACCACCGCCACCACTACAATACTACTGTTACTGTTACTAATATCACCACCACCATCACCATCACCACCACCACTACTACTGCTACTACTGTTACTACTGCTACTACCACCACCACCACCACCACCACCACCATTACTGCTACAATTACTACCATCAACACCTTATAGGCTACTGCTACTACTACTACTACCATTACAGTATCTTTCAGTGTTTATCACACTACTACAATACAATTTTCTAGTTATTTCAAGAAAGCTTCCCGGTAGTAAAGACGCCCAACAGCAACAAGAAAAAAAAATCAAATAAAAACAATAAAATCCCTGACTCCTTTGCGCCAACTGCATTCCCCCCGATCCCCCTCTGACCCCTTGCCCTCTCTGACCCCCCTCTGACCACCTGATCCCGCTGACCCCCCTTGACCTCCCTCCTAGTAATAAAGCCTCTTACGTTCCCGCCTCTGTGTGTAATGAAGGTGAGAGAGAGAGAGAGAGAGAGAGAGAGAGAGAGAGAGAATGTGGAGGAGGGGAGGGGACAAGATGGAACAGAAACCTGACCTAGAAGGAAGAGAATGAGGAGAAGGAAGAGAGAGAAAAGAGAGAAAGAAAGAAAAGAAGAAGGAGAAGAAGAAGAAGAAGAAGTGGA
Organism: Coenobita brevimanus; assembly: GCF_032717465.1. NCBI lineage: Eukaryota > Metazoa > Arthropoda > Malacostraca > Decapoda > Coenobitidae > Coenobita > Coenobita brevimanus. Next base: position 20,993,063 of record NC_137064.1, on the reverse strand, counting down.
GGAGGAGGAGGAGGAGGAGGAGGATTAAGACACAGAAGAAGAGGTGGAGGAGGAGGAGGGAGCTATGTTTACTTGAGCAATCAAAAGAGGACAAATCCACTCCGACTTCAACGGAGGGGGAGGGGTACGTGGAGGGGGAAAAAGAGCTGAGGAGGAGAGGGAGAGTAGAGGGTGGAGGTGGAGGATGAGAAGGAAAATGAGCTGACTTGGAGAGGGAGAGGAGGGTGGGGGGGAGGGGGGAAGAAGTAAGGTGGAGCGGGACGAGTGGAACTGTGGAAGGAGGACCAGTGGAGCACCGCGGTGGAGGTGGAAGAGCAGATAGTAGTAGTAGTAGTAGTAGTAGTAGTAGTAGTAGTAGTAGCAGCAGCAGCAGCAGCAGTAATAATAATAGTAAACCCAGTGGACAGCAGGCTCTAGTTACCTTTCTCTGGCAGTCCACCATCCTCCTTTTGTGGGATAGGGATGGATTTGAGGGACGTTTGTGTAACTGGCCAGTGGATATCAGGGGAAGAAAAAGAATTAACACGATCTGAAATGAAAGAGAGAGAGAGAGAGAGAGAGAGAGAGAGAGAGAGAGAGAGAGAGAGACAGAATTAAATTTTTGTAGCTAGATTTCCAAATTTTACTCTTGCTATCCCTAGACGATTTTATTTACCTTAGGGAATATAAAGGAAGGAAAGGAAGATGACGAGAAGGAAAAGAAGTAAAGGAAGAAAGGGAGAAAACAAATGAATGAAGGGATGAATGAATGAGTGACGGAAGGAAGAAAGGAAAGAAGCAAGGAATTAAGGATGGTTGGACGGAAAGAAAAGAAATATACGAAGAAAGAACGAATGAAGGGATGGATGAATGAGAAGATTAATGAATAAAAGAACGAGCAGATGAATGAGGGAATAAAGGAAGAATGGCATAAAGAAGGAAGGAAGAAAGGAAGGAAGGAAGGCAGGGTGAGTTGGAGCCTATTCCACACTACATACGTTAATATTCGTAGGAGAGTAGAAGGACAAAGAGAGAAACGAGAGTCCAAAGATAGCCTTGCCAGGAGAGAAAAGAGGAAAGAGAAGGAAGAGAGAAGGAAAGAAGAAGGGAAGGAGGTAGGGAAGAGGGAAGAAAGAGAGATGGAAAGAAGGAAAAAATAATGGGGGATAGGAAGAAGGACAAAAGGAAGGAATGAAGGAACAAAATGAAAAAAACAAGGATGAGAAAATGGTAAGAGGTAGAAAGGAACGAATAAATCTTGCAGGATGAAAAGAGATAGAAAATAAATAGAAAGGATGGAAGAATGGGAAGAAAGGAAGGAAGAATGGGAAGAAACGAAGGAAGGAGGGAATGACAAAGAAAGAGATAAAGAAGGAAGGAAGGAAGGAAGGAAGGAAGAGAGAGCAGAGAGTGTGCAAGGATAGCCAGGCAAGACTAAGAACTAACCAAGGACGGGGGAAGAAGAAAAAAATGAAACAAAGAGAAAGCAAGAGGGAAAAGAGAAGGAGGATCAGATAAAACACGAGAATGAACAGAGGAACAAGGAGGGAAGGAGGGAAGAAGGAAAGGAAGGAAGGAAGGAAGGAAGGAAGACTGGAAGGTAGGCAGGGAGGAAAGAAACAGAAGAAGGCAGGCAGGGAGACAGACAGTCAGAAAAAAAAAAGAAAGACGACGGAGAGAAAGGAAGGGACAGACAGACAAAAAGACAAAGAGACAGACAACCCAAAAAAGCATGAAAAGAAAGCAAGACAAGAGAGCAAGAAAAAAAAGCAACAAAAGAGAGCAAGAAAAGAAAGCAAGAAAAGAGAGCAAGGAAAGAGATCAAAGTAAGAGAGCAAGAAAGGAGGAAGAGGAGCGAGTGGGAGCTGGGGCCGATTTTAATCTGCATACGTAACATTTCCATTTACATAAACACAGGGCCAGGAAACGACCTGATTGTCTCGGCTTTGCGCTCTGCCGCCAACTGTTGCTCTTTGCCGCCCGTGTTGCAAGACCGGCTGTGTTACAAGACTGTAAATGAGGAAGCTATAAGGGCTAAATGGGTTTCTTTGAAGGGGGATGAATGGGGGGATTTTGTAGGACTGTTATGGGGGATGGGGTAGGTGTGTGTGTGTGTGTGTGTGTGTGTGTGTGTGTGTGTGTGTGTGTGTGTGTGTGTGTGTGTCTAATAAGTTACAGGAAGCGTTAACGAGGTGTCATTCGGGGCATTGCGAGACTAAACTGAAGATGTTGCAAGCATAAACCAGGTGTGTCGAGAGGAATTCAGTGGAGATGCTGCAATTGCATGAATGGGTGGTGTTAATGGGGACATTATTTGTGGGAGGTTGAAGGGGTATTGCAAGAGTGTTATGTTGGGTGTTCTATGTTGCAAGTGTAAATGGGGTTGTTGCAAGTGTAATGGGGTTGTTGCAAGTGTAATAAAGTTATTGCATGAGTAATGGGATTGTTGCAAGTGTAATGGGGTTGTTGCAAGAGCGTATAGGGGTTGTTGCAAGTGTAGTGGGGTTGTTGCAAGAGCGTATAGGGGTTGTTGCAAGTGTACAGGGGTTGTTGCAAGTGCAATGGGGTTGTTGCAAGTGTACTGAGATTGTTGCAAGTGTACAGGGGTTGTTCCATGTGTAATGGGGTTGTTGCAAGTGTAATGGGGTTGTTGCAAGTGTAATGGGGTTGTTGCGAGTGTAATGGGGTTGTTGCAAGTGTAATGGGGTTGTTGCAAGTGTAATGGGGTTGTTGCAAGTGTAATGGGGTTGCTGCGTAATGGGGTTGTTGCAAGTGTAATGGGGTTGTTGCAAGTGTAGTGGGGTTTGTTGAAAGGGTAGAAATGGATGTTGATTAATGGACGTTATGGAGGTTATTGCAAAGGTCTTATTTTGAGATGTTGCAGAAGAATTATCCGAAGTGTTATTGAGGTTTCATTTGGAGTGTTGTAAAAGGGAAATGAGGTGTTGCAAGAGAGTAATCTGAAGTTGCAGTGGTGTAAATGGGTGCTGAAAAAGTGTAATGGGGTGTTGCAAAGGTGCAGTGGGTGTTGCAAGGGTGTACTGAGGTGTTGCAAGGGTGAACTGGAGCGCTGCAAAGTTGTGCTAATGTTGCAAGGGTTAATGGGATGTTAAAAGGGTGTAAATTGGTGTTGCAAGAGTGTAATGGAGTGTTACAAGGGTGTAATGCGGTGTTGTAAGGGTGTAATGGGGTGTTGTAAGGGTGTAATGGAGTGTTCCAAGATGTAATGGGGTGTTGCAAGTGTAATGGAGTGTTGCAAGGATGTAATGGGGTGTTGTAAGGGTGTAATGGGATGTTGTAAGGGTGTAATGGGGTGTTGCAAGTGTAATGGAATGTTGCAAGGGTGTAATGGGGTGTTGTTACAGTGTAATGGGGTGTTGCAAGTGTAATGGAGTGTTGCAAAGGTGTAATGGGATGTTGTAAGGGTGTAATGGGGTGTTGCAAGGGTGTAATGGGGTGTTGTTACGGTGTAATGGGGTGTTGCAAGTGTAATGGAGTGTTGCAAAGGTGTAATGGGATGTTGTAAGGGTGTAATGGGGTGTTGCAAGTGTAATGGGGTGTTGTAAGGGTGCTGCATGGGTGCTGCATTGGTGTACTGGGGTACTGGGGATGAACTGGTGTACTGGGGTTTTGAGAGGGTGAATTAATGGCTATCCTGCAATATTAGGAAAGCTAGGACTCAATTCTACTAGTAAAAATGTCTAAGTAATATTTCCATCCGTCAAAACAGAACACTCAACTGTCAAGAAAATTATAACATTGAATTAGAGTCCACTGAGGATAATATAATATGACTACAGTACTTGACTCCATTAAATCATACGAATTTCTATTATACGAACATCAATAAAACCAATACAAATTTCTTACATATATTTCCATCATCATCATCATCATCATCATCATCATCATCATCAATCCATCCTTCGTAAAAAAAAAAAAAAAACATTTCAGCGAGGAATTCTTTTATAATATCAAATTAGTGGTTACTCAGGATATAATGTATTGATTCATATTCTCCTTTATAATCAATATGAAATTCCACACACCGCACTTCGGGCTGGTTCAGTGTAAATCACCCTTACAGACCGCATATATTTAAAGGTATATGCTCTCTACTCAGCATATTCCGCAGCCGCACTAAACACACATTACCGAAAACAATGAAGGAGCGCAAAAGCTTTAAAAAAAATGGGAGTCAATTTTCTGAGTGAAAAAAATAAATAACTCTTTCAACGTGATTAACTTTTTTTTTTTACCCTTTTCTTTATGCTTCCAGATCTCTCTCTCTCTCTCTCTCTCTCTCTCTCTCTCTTGAGGGCTTCTGGCCTTTGATTCCATCTTCCTTGCATTAAAAAAAAAAACTAATTAATTCTGTTTAATAAGCACATCTTAGAATGAAGGGGGCAAATCGGGTATAACTGCAAACTTATCAATCTTCAAACAGTCTTGTAAGAAGAATAAAACCGACTACTCAAGTACGGTCAAAGAAACAACTATCTTCCCAGTTCCCTCTGGATATTTACAACTGGCTCAGTACAGTGAAGACTCTATCTCTGCTAGCGCGTGTTTCAAATGATTCGATCTTTCCTCTGTGAATTCGCCAAACTTCGGGAATTTACTTGTATCACTGTCTGTACAAGGAATAAAATCAACTACAGATTGTCATAATATAAATAAATAAAAAAAAAAAAAAAAATGCGCTATCGTAGCGACTCAGCACCATGACAAATTCCTCTACAGTGACAATCAAAAGAACAACCGCACTGGGATGGTCTGACATAAATAAGACCTACAGTGACATCCCAGCCCACAAAGCCACAGTGACATCAGATAATTGTAACTGAATATTTTACAGTGCCTGGGCGAACTATACAGCAACACTAACATCACACACGAGTCACACATTCTTCTAGAACTACACACCATGTTGACATTCTGCTCCACCATAAAACTCCCAAACAGCGCCTCTACCCCTGTTCCCATCACCTCTCCTAGCCCCCCCTTCATCCCCTCCCCCTTTTCCCCCCTTCAGCCCCCTTCATCTCCACTTCCTTAGCCTTCTCCCCTTCATCCCACCTCCCCCACCCCCACTTTATCCCTTCTCCCCTCCTTTCCCCCCCATTCAGTCCCCCTCCTCTAGCCCTCCCTTTCATATCTACTTCCCTCTCTTCTCCCCTCCGTTTGCTCTCATTCATCTCCACTCCCCTCCCATCACACCCTTTAGTCAACCTCCCTTTGCCCCCAATCCATGTCCCTTCTCCTCTCGCCTCCCAATTCATCCCCCTTCTCCTCTCGCTCCCAATTCCCCCTTCTCTCACCTCATCTCCCCACCCCTAACCCCCTTTCATCTCCCTCCCCACGCACCCTCTATGTCAGAGGAATGTCGTCTCTTATTCCCCAGAAATTTTACCGGGAAACAGAACTTGCTGTCGAGGGAAATATTCGGGGTGTCGTGTTGAATTTCCCTGTCCGTATCTCCCTCTCGTCTCCCATGTTATTCGTGGTGGCAGGTGCTTCATATTCCACCCTAGTCTCCCCTCACCCCTTTGGAAGAAAATAGGACGAGGATAATTTATTTTTTTACTTTGACGGATATGAATGTATGAGTTTTCTTTCTACTGCTGAATTTCGATGTCTGCATCTCTAGTCTTGTCTTCCATGTTTTGCGTGATGACAGGTGCTTCATATTTACCTTAGTTCCCCCAAATCTTGAAAAAAGAAAAATGGGGAATGTATATCCTATTATCCTGAAGAAAATGGAGTTCGGTGGGAATGTAGATCAGAAAAATGAAGATAACATAAGGGATTTCTAATACATGTTTTTTGAACCCTGAAAATGTGGAGAGTTATATATCCTTCACCTAAAAAAATACCCGGTAAGTTGTATGTTTCGTTTTTTCTTAGTGTGTGTGTGTGTGTGTGTGTGTGTGTGTGTGTGTGTGTGTGTGTGTGTGTGTGTGGGTGCTGTTGAATTTCCCGGACCGTATCTCTCCTTTCCTATCGTCCATCTGTTTTCTCGTTGGGACAGCTGTTTCATATTCCAGTCGAACCTTCTGCCACCTTCCTTGGAGAAAAGGGGGAATTTTTTCTTTACTTTTCTTTTCCCTGAAGAATATGGGGCGAGAGGTTTTTATTTCTGTCCTGGTGAAGATTATCGGGTGGTGAATCTCTTACCTCCTTGTTTCCCGTGGTGACAAGAGCTCCACATCAGCCTAGTACCTTCTTGAAGAAAACGGGAATGTCTTTAACATGAAGAACATGGGGTGTGAGTTTCATGGCTCTACTGATGGGAATTACTGGGTGATGAATAATTACTTCTAGCATCTCTTCCCCCTTTCGTTTTACCTAGTGATGGGTATATGAAAAATTAGGGAATATTTAAAGCTCTGTTGATCACTTCGAGCCCGTTGTTGTTGAGTACAGCGTCGGGCTTTACTACAATACACTATGTATATTTTACGGTTCAAGACAAATAAAGCATGAAGGCTCCCCCCCTCCTTCCTCTAACCGATCTACTACCTCATCTGCCGGTGTCGTAGAGAAATTGGAACTAACATGAAATGGATCACTGCGTCTCTTTTCTAATATGGTACACTAACCAGCATTATGGAAACTTAGCCCTTCATGTTAATATTTCAAACATGAAGTAAGGTTAGGTGAGATTAGGTTATGTTAGGCTAGGATAGGTCAGGTCAGGTCAGGTCAGGTAAGGTAAGGTAAGGTAAGGTAAGGTTAGGTTAGATTAGGTTAGGTTAGGTTGGGTTAGAGAAGGTTAGGTTAGGTTGTTAAGGTAAGGTAAGGTTAGATTAGGATGTGTTAGGGACGGTTAGGTTAGGTTAAGTTAGGTAAGGTAAGGTAAGGTAAAGTAAGGTAAGGTCTGGTCAGGTCATGTCAGGTCAGGTAAGATTAGGTCAGGTTAGATTATGCTAGGTCAGGTCAGGTAAGGTAAGGTTAGGTAAGGTTAGGTTAGATTAGGTAAGGTAAGGTAAGGTAAGGTTAGGTTGGGTTAGGTTAGGTACTTTTTCATGAAGATCAGTGTTCTATTTAACACCAGCGGGAAAAATTGAGGGGAGCCATCATGAAGTGCAGGAAAACTCAAGGAAACTTCACGGGAAGGGATGAATGAAAAGTACTATACTGTATATTCTATCTTACCTTCGTATGTAGAAAAAAGGTAACAATTGCCAAGGAAATATTGCTGCCGCGCTGTTTCTGCATCTCTCGTGGTCTGAGTAAAATATATTTGTACAGTCGCGGTCGGGAATATCGCTCCACTTTTTGGTCGAGAAATTACGAAACTCTTGTACAATATTCTGAAAAGACTTACTTGGTTCCGAAGATAACATCGCGAACCAAAATTCACTGCTCACTGCCTCGTTGTTTATCGTGGGGAAGTGGATCGATATTAATCTCCCTAATTAACTGGGTAATTTATAAGCTACATACCTAACCCCTTCAGTCCGATGACGTACTGTTGATGGTTTTATTCAGCACCGCAAAACACCATGTAGGGATGAGGTAAAGGTTTCATTTTAAGTTTCTAGTTTTAAAAGTCTCCCCCAAGAATAATGAAATCGTCTGGTTGTGGCAAGAATTCCACACAAACATTATCGGAGTGGAGGAGTTAAGCAAGAGATTTTTAGAATGTTACTTTTGTATCACACTGTATTGCTCCGTAAGTCGATCTTTTCCATCTGTGTTCAGACCATAAATGAAGGAAAAACTGCTTTACGTCATATTTTTTTAAAGCAAGGAAGAAGGAACCAAAGGCCAGTATCCCGCATGGCTGCTCCCTCCAAGGAAAAATAAAAACAAAATAAAAGAACGTCTGATAATTCCAGCCCACTTCCTCCTTTCCAGAAAATTGTGGTTTACTTCAAAAACGTAGGAAGTGAGTCATATTGGTTAAAAGAATGAGGTCGTAAAAATTATCTGTGATAAAGTTAAAGGAAGCAAACTGCTGCTATTAAAGACCTAATCAAAGTGGAAACTATTTTATCTGTGCTTTTGAAGGTGTATAAAAGATATGAAGGTATCCGTATCTATACCTATCTTCCTATCTACCTATCTACAGTATATATATATATATATATATATATATATATATATGTACAGAGAGAGAGAGAGAGAGAGAGAGAGAGTTCACCAGCAGAATCAGACACATACTCGTATGCTGAAACAGGAAAAAGTAACACACAGACAACGATATTTAACCCTAGACATATAATCTAAACCAGATCATCTATCTATCTGTCTATTGCCAGACGCCTTAATTCCGAAAGCGGTGGCCACAAACAAATCGCCTCCATGTCGCCACGCCCCCACCATTTCATTGCCCTCCACCCAGCTCACACACCCCTCTCTCATATTCCTCCACTCCATCCCTCCATCTCATCCTTGGCCTCCCTCTTCCCCTCCTCCCCTCCACCTCACTCATATAGACTCTCCTCGTCAGTCTCTCACTCTCCATCCTCTCCACATGGCCAAACCACCTCAATGTGTTTCTCCTAACTCTTCCTATTACATCCACATCCACACCACAACGCTTTTACACTCCCTCATTTGTCAGTCTGTCTCTCTAGGTGACTCCACATGCTCTTCTCAAATAACTAATTTCTTGACTGGATCATAACTACAATATTTCCCCATATGAATCACGTAACGTTAATGAATAGGGGAGCTTTGAAAGGACCAGATTAACCTCTTCAGAATAAGAGGACGCTTAATAGAGAGATAGACTGGGGTAGCAAGTACAGAGTAAAAAAATAAATAAACAAATAAAAACAAATGCGGCAATATCTTGAAGGAGTTAGAGGAAATTATCAAATCTTTGCTGCTAAGAAGTTATATTTCTTAAGACGGTTAAGACTGACTGGGAGAAAGAAGAAAATAATGTAATATCCCAGCCGTTCTCTCTCTCTCTCTCTCTCTCTCTCTCTCTCTCTCTCTCTCTCTCTCACGCACACACACACACACACACATAGAAGGCGCGCGTACACACCACCGCTTCTCAGTAATGACAAAGAAATCGTCGAAGCGAAAAAAAGAGGCGGAAAGACTATGGAGATTTTTTTTTAATAGCTGAAACGTCTAGGAAACACGGGGCAACATATATTTCTCTCTCTCTCTCTCTCTCTCTCTCTCTCTCTCTCTCTCACCCAGTCACACACTCATCTCCCCCATCCATTCCACTCCCGCACTGAGTCTTTTCGATCTCTTTTCCTCACTGCCACAAATATCCTTCGCATCATCCTAATACCGCTATCATCAGAGACACTACCTAAAGTGAGAGAGAGAGAGAGAGAGAGAATCCAAACCGCAAGACTTCTCATTTTATAGCTCACACTGCCAGGCTCTCAACGCCGTTACATTTCCGAATGAGTCTAATATAATCTGGTATATAATTATCTTTACTGAGGTCAAAGCATTAATAAAAAGGGTAAATATTAAACTCTTATTTCCTACATGTATTGCGTATGACGAAGTGGTGATTTTCTGATATTACTTAAGCATGAGAGAAAGAGAGAGAGAGAGAGAGAGAGAGAGAGAGAGAGAGAGAGAGACTGCACGAGAGGGTGAAAGGAAAATGAGATATAAGAGTAAGGAAGAGAAACTGAGGAGGAGGAAGATGGTAGAGGGGAAAGGACGTGGCAGGAAAGACTGAGAGAGATAAGAAGAGTAGAAAGGGGAGAAAGAGAAAAGGTCAAGCAAGCGAAGGAAAGCGAGGAGTAGGAGTGGGCGAGTGAGAATGAGAAGACGACTGAAGAGGAGGGGAGAGGAGAGGAGAGAGAGAGGAGAGGGGGGGAGAGGAGAGGAGAAGAAATAAGAAGAGAGGAGAGGAGAGGAGGGGAGAGGAAGAGAAAAGAAGAGAGGAAAATAGATCAATAAAAAAAAAGAGGATACAGGAAAGCAAGATGAAAGGATAGGAGATAAGGAGGAAAAGGGATGAGAAATGAAGAAAAGGGACAAGACGGGAGAGGAGGGCAAGAGAAGAGAAGAGAATTGAAGGGAAGGAAAAGAATAGAAGAGAAGAGAAGAGAACAGATGAGGCAAAGGGAAAGAGGGCAAAGGAATAGGCAAGATGAGAAGAGAAAAGACAAAGGAAGTAAAGAGAAGAGAAGATATAGAGGAATAAACGAGAAAAGTAAACAAAAAAGAAAAAGTGGGACGAAAGGAAAGGTACAAAAAACGAAATATGGGGGAAATTAGGAGGAGCAGAGAGAAGAGAAAGACAGAAGAGTGGGTGGTGAAGGAAGACAGGATAAAAGGAGAGGAAGGGAAAGTAATAAAGGTGTGGAAAGGCGATGGTAAGTATTGGGAAGGGGAGTAAGAGTGGAACACGTACACAAACACATAAACTACATACACACACACACACACACACACACACACACACACACACACACACACATTGCCTCCTCAGCCGTACCCCTCCAAAAATCATCATCATCATCACCATCATCATCATCATCATCGTCATCATCACCATCATCATCATTAAATATACACCTAAAATTGTATTAACTGAAGCCAAATCAAAAGGGCATATACTCGTATACCTGTTCACATTATACCTTAATTACATATTCATACATCTATCTATCTATATACCTAGGCTGCTTCCCCCAAGGAAAGGGAGGTAGCCGAGACAGGACGACACACTCCCCATTTACTCATCCATGCAAACACATTCATTCGCATCTTAGCCCCAAAGGGGAAAACGGACAGATCCTCACCGCACCACACCGCACAAGGGTCAACTGCGCAATGCAATCAGTGACATCCGCAGCAGGGCCCGACAGCAGAGCTGGTTTACCCCTGCCACATCATAACAGACTCATCCCCTTACCCGCACCTGACCTGACTAGCTGATCTGACCAAATGCGGGAGAATATCCCCTCAGGGCTGCGTCATCACTTATTCATTCACAATTTCTCTCCATTTATTTCTGTCACGCACAGCCTCTCTTCCTTGCTCAACAGACATCCCTTTCGCATCCAGCGCTCTCTTCACACTGTCCATCCAACCTATTAGTGGTCTTCCTCTCAGCCCTACACCTCTCACATCAGATCTAGTTATCTTTTTCACCAATAGCTCATTATCCATTCTCTCCATATGCCCAAACCATCGCAACACCCTCTGCTCAACTCTATCAGCCATCTCTCGAACAACTCCAGTTCTCCTTCGCACTTCATCATTTCTCACTCGATCCATACGCATCACTCCACACATACTCCTCAGACACCATCTCCATTACATTCAAACTATTCCTCTCTCCTACACCCATATTCCATGTTTCAGCCCCATATAATGCAGTCGGTACCACAACACCCTCATACATTACATACAAACATACATTACATACACACATACATACATATAGACATTATATATATACTTATATTACATACATATATACATACATACATTTCATTCATACAAATATACATACATACATTTCATACATACAAATATACATACATACATAGAGATGCAAAATAAATCTGCAGTGATAAATTGATAAATTTGCACGCATAAATACACACACGCGTACATAATGAGAGAAGATGAAGAGAGGAGAGGAGACGAAATGACAGAAGAGAAGAGAAAGAGAAAGAAGAGAAGAGAAGGAAAATGGAGAGAAGATGAGATGAGGAAAGGAGAGAAGAGACGAGAAGAGAAGAGAGGAGAAAGGAAGAGCTGAGAAGGGAAAAGACAAGAAGAAAAGAGGAACGACGAGAAGAGAAAGGGAGAGGAGAGGAGAGAAGATAATAGACGAGAGAAAAAGATAAAAAGTAGACGAAATGAGACGTACAACACTCACGAAAAAAAATAATAAAACCAAACCAAACACCAAACCAAACACAGGCTCCCCAAGTGGCCACACAGATGTTACAGGAAATACCAGGGGAAATTAAAGGGGGTGTGGTGTGTGGAAGGAGGGCACACACACACACACACACACACACACACACACACACACACACACACAATCTCATTACACAGCACAGGAACACACCACTAAGCCTCATTATACTAACTACATTAGTCTCTCTCTCTCTCTCTCTCTCTCTCTCTGTACCCTGATTTTTTTTTTTACTCCCGTGACTGTGATTGTTGTTATTTTCCGTCGGACAATTTGACTTATCTTGTATTTCCCCCCTCCCCATCCTTTTTTTTTTTTTTTTTTTTTTTTTTTACTGGGGAGGTCAAACATAACATTCATTTCAAAAAGCTCTCCCTTAAGCTCAATCAATGGTTTACAGGCAGCTAGAATAAATAATACTCTTTTCACCCTAACTTGGCTTAAAAGTGGCTTATTTCCGTCATCACTGCTCAGGTGTACCAACATATTATGATGCTAGTCACGATGAGTGCTACGGAGCGTACGTAGAGCAGTAGCATTACCTGTTTGTGTGTGTGTGTGTGTGTGTGTGTGTGTGTGAGAGAGAGAGAGAGAGAGAGAGAGAGAGAGAGAGAGAGAGAGAGAGAGAGAGAAAGAAAGAGTGAGAGAAAGAGAGAGAGAGAGAGAGTATTATCCGCTGTGTTCTTCATATTACTATCACATCAAATCAGGTCACGCAGCACCTTCCATTGCTCACGATTATACTGTATATTTATCGCATTTCAACTATTTTCATCCATTTCTCATTTTTTCATCCATGAACAGATAGCTGTCAGAAATTTTAGTGGACCAGGTATGTCACAATGCCAAGTCATAATCATCAAAGGAAGAACCATCACTAGTCCATACGTACACGAATTAAATACGTACACAGAAACGCACATATACACATACATGTAAATAAATCATGTGACTCATAAATGTGCTGATATCGACATTAAAAGGCAAATGTAAAATTTCCCTAGGGCTTTCGTGTTTGGCCTTTCCTTGTGAATTTTAGCATTAATAACATACATACATGAATACATACATACATAAATACTATCTGTATCTATTGCCAGACGCCTTAATCCCGTAAAGGGTGGCCACAAACAAATCGCCTCCGTGTCGCCCTGTCCAACACTATTTCACTGCCCTGCTCCCAGCTCACATCCCCCTCTCTCATGTACCTCTCCACTCCATCCCTCCATCTCATCCTTGGCCTCCCCCTCCCTCTCCCCTCCTCCACCTCTCTCACATACACTCTCCTCGTCAGTCTCTCACTCTCCATCCTCTCCACATGGGCAAACCACCTCAGTGTGTTTCTCCTAACGCTTCCCATCACATCCACATCCACACCACAACGCTCCTTCACTTCCTTATTTATCAGTCTGTCTCTCCATGCAACTCCACGGGCTCCTCTCAGATAATTCACTTCCACTGCTCTCACTCTTGACTTGCTGGCACGAAACCCAAGTTCAGTTGACACCTGACCATGGTGGTGAGTGGGTGTATGCTGCACTCTCCAGATCATGACACATTTTCAGTCGGAAGTGAGGGAAGGGACTGAAATGTGTCTGTCCCTCCAACAAGGTCCAAGCTTCACTTCCATACGTTAGCGTTGGTATCACAATACTGTCAAGTAGTAACTTTTTCACTTCCTTGCTCACTTCCCAGTTTCTTGTCACTGTTTTCAAGGAACCAGCAACCATTTTTCCTTGATGTACCCTTTCAAGCACATCACCCTCTAAACTTCCATCCTTACTCATCACACTACTCAAGTATTTAAACGCACTCACATGTCCCATTTCCTCCTCATCCAACCCCACTGTACAGTCACTGACTTCACGTCTCTCGAAGACTATAACTTTAATCTTCCCTACATTCACCGTTAGATTCCGTTTCTTACACACTCTTCCAAACTTATCCATCAAGCCTTGCAACTCCCCTTCGTCTTCACTTAACAACACAGTATCATCTGCAAACAACAGTACAGGGAGTTTCCAAACACTGCCCTCTCTCACTAGGGCCGTTCCAACATCACTGCCCCACCTTGTATCTCTTTTATAACCCCATCCATACACAGACTGAAGAACCATGGAGACATGACACATCCCTGTTTCAATCCAACCTTCAAATAGAAGAATTCACTCAGTTCACTATCCACACGCACTGTAGCCTTAACACCCTCATACATACTCTTCAACAACTTCCCATCTACTCCATATATTCTTAATACTTTCCACAATCCTTGTCGATCCACCCTGCCATATGCTTTTTCCAAATTCATGAAGACTGCATACAACTTCTTTCCCTTCTCGAGAAACTTTTCTTTTCCACTAAAGATCTAAGAATGAATATCTGACCTACACAATAAATACATAAATACATAAATACTTATATTCATAAATACGCACACACATACATACATACATAAAATACATACATACAATACATACATACGTGCGTACGCTCGTAAATACACACACACACACACACACACACACACACACACACACACACACACACACACACACACATGTAACAAATAGCGAGACTTGGGTTCAGCTGTATTGTGTTTTTCCATTCTTGTCAACTAACTCTTGCGGGAATGTTATACCCCCCGTCTCTCTCTCTCTCTCTCTCTCTCTCTCTCTCTCTCTCTCTCTCTCTCTCTCTCTCTCTCTCTCTCTCTCCAGTGCTGAGTTTCTCCAATAGATTATTACCACAATAGGATGCTGGTCACGAAGAAGTGCTATGAAAATTATATAGAGCAGCTGTACTGTTTTTATTCTGCCATTAAGTTACGGGAAATAGCCTACAAAAGGACGAAAATCTCCACCAAGTTAAACTGAAAGAACTATAGTACATTAATAACTTTCTATTACCGTTTTCTAATTCAGTGTCCCATTTAATTCCTTCACTATGATGATCTGTTTTTTATTTTACACATGCTGCCTTCAGGTGATTTTATTCACGATAGGAAGGACCGCTAGTAATGGAGGGATTCATGAAGGCTGTATACTACCCCGGCAGTTCAAAGATGTCCCCTAAACTGCGTAATATCGTCCCCTAAACTGATTAATATCGTCCCCTAAACTGAGTAATATCGTCCCCTAAACTGAGTAATATCGTCCCCTAAACTGAGTAATATCGTCCCCTAAACTGAGTAATATCGTCTCCTAAACTGAGTAATATCGTCCCCTAACTGAGTAATATCGTCTGGAAATGTCAAGATTAAACTGAAAAATACGTCAACGGGCTGAAATGGTTGAGTCCCTGCCACCCCTGTCTCCCCCTGCCTCTCCTTCCCTCTTTATGCCTTTTGCTGCCTACAACTGCTCCTCCCTCCTTTTGCCTCCCCTTGCCTCTCCCTCCTATCTCCTGCCTTTCTCTGCCCCCTACTGCTCCTCCTTCCCTCGCTCGAGTCGCTCTGCCTCTCCATGACTCCCACTGTCCTTCTTCCCTCTGCCTCTCCCTGTCTCCTATTGTTCCTCCCTCCCACTGCCTCTCCCTCTTCCTACCTCTGCCTCACCTTTTCCTGCCCTCCATCCTCTGCCTCCCGTGCTCCCCCTCCCCTCCCCTGCCGCGACAGATCAAATATGTCTGGCTTGTAAACACTTAGGTCTCAGCCCACCGCAGGAGCCAGACAGCTAAACAACTCATAGCTACACTCAAACCCTCTCTTGCTCAGACTCTACCACCCTTCTCCCTGTCTCTCCTGCCTCCTCCACCCCTGCCTCCGCCTCCCCAGCCTCCGCCTCCCTAGCCTCCTTGTCCCCATCTCCTACCTTTCCTGTCCCTGCCTCCCCTGTCCGTCTTCTACCATCCTCATGTCTTATTAACCCCTGTCTCCTCCTCATCTTCCTCTCTGTTCTTTCCTTGATTATAACTCCCCTCCTGCCTCGTTCCCTCTTCCTAACTCCCCAAAAACCTGCTCTCTATGCTTCTGCTACTCCCTCCCCCTGCTTCCCCTTCTGCTTTTCTTCTTTGCTTCCTCTGTTTCAGCCTCCCCTACCCCTTCCCCCCCTACTCTCACTCCCTCTTTCTCCCCTCTCCCACATGCTCACCCTGCAGGGACCGATCAAACATGTGTGGTGTTTACAATGAGGTCTCAGCCCCAGCAGCTTGTAAGCAGGTAAACAGTTAACTGATCCTCTCACCCCACCTCTTCCCCTGTTCCTGTAACCCCTCATCTTGCCCACCCCTACCCCTGTTTCCCCTATTCCTGCCTCTCCATTTTTCTGCTTCTGACTGTCTTTCCTCTTGCCTTACCTCCCTCTAACAATCCCTACCTCAATTTTTCTAGCCTCTCCTGCTTCTCCTTTCCTCTGCCTCTCCTCTAATCTCGAGTGTTCCTGCTTCTCCTAGCCTTTCATCTCCTCCCCACCCTTCTTCTACTCCCCCTCACCCCCCCGTTCACCTTCCCCTGCCACGAGAGAACAAACACGTGTGCCTTGTTTACACTAAGCTCTCTGCCTCCCACAGTTGGTACAGAGGTAAACAGCTCACGATGCTGTCACCGCAACTCTGAGTCTGCCCTCATTGTTTACTTGTTTGTCTTTTGTGTTTTTGTTTTTCTGCGTGTGCTTGTGTTTACCTCACAATACTCATTTATTCATGTCCATATCACCAACAACACAAGCAATAACACACCAGCGCACCGCCCCCCCCCCCACACACACATACATATATACAGACCCAACATATACAACCGCGTTCGTCGACTGCCTGACTAGCATCGCGCCCTGGAACAGTTAAAATGGTGAGAGGTTATACAACGGGGAGTGTTGAGCAAAGAAGTGGGCGGGATAGGCTGGAAATTAGCTGGATGGTTGGTCTGTGGAAGGAGAGTATACCCCGTGAAAAGTGGTGCAGTGGGACTATACTCTTCTCACTCTAACTTGGCCAAAAATTCCTATCTCTCCTCCTCCAGTGCTGAGCTATTATAGTACATTAACGCCGGAATATGATGCTGGTCACGAAATATGTTAGGGAAAGGACGTAGTGCCGTAGAGCTGTCTTTTTCTGCTGCTGAGCTACGTGAAATAAGCTGCAAAGTGGCAAAAATCTGGGCCAAGTTAGAGTAAAAAGAGTACGGTAACCTGAGCGGTGTGAGGGTGGACTTTAAAACATCCTCCAAGAAAGAAAGCATCGGAGGGAGGGGGTAAGGAAATAGTCATGAGAGGACAAAGCACTGGGGGGAAGGGACAAAGTAATGGGAATGGGAAATAAAGGAATGGGTGGGATGAGCTTGAATTTTGGTTGGGGTGAGGAGGGGACCATAAGAACAATGGTAGGGCCTGTGAAGATGGGTGCTGAAGTATTAATGGTTTGAGTGCAGTGAAGGTTATTTCAAAGTATTTAGTGGTACTTTCGGGTGACTCTACGCCAAATGATTTCCTTTAAGTCAGGAAACTATTTACTACGTTGGGTGGTAATCACATACTTCCACGGCCCCTGGTGGTTTAGTGGGCAGAGGCGTTCCAGCTGGATTTTAGCATGTAAGGGCTTAGGTCCAAGGGAAGACAGGAGTTGACTGTTAACTTTATACGACCCAGGGGCCAGCAAGGTGGGTCACCCTCTCCTTAAATGTCGGGACTGAGTAGCCTAGCCCCGGGCCCCTAACCTCCTGATGAAAAAAAAAAAAAAGACAACGATGGATCGATGAATATTCTCCAAGAAGAACAAAATCAAATCCCGTTGTTTTGAAATGTCGTTCTGTGTGCGAAGAAGAAAAAAAATCCACTACTTCAACAAGTGGAAGCTTTTTCTATTACTAATCTTGGTACTTACAGAAATATTCCAGTTTTAGAAGTCGCTGGTAGTTATGGTGTCGCTCATGAACGGAATAAATTTATCTGTACAAAGCAAGAATACAGAAATTACAGAAATAAAGTGTCATTGAACCAGAAGAGTTAATCCTACACACACTGCCAATCACACGAGACCGTGCACAGAACTAGACAAAATTCAGCTGGGCATATAATAGTCATATAACAAGCATATGACAGGCAAAAACGATTAACTCCCAAACAAGATCACGCATTGGAACATACACGATTACAAACTGGAGCGGTCCACACCCAGCGCACACGAAATTACGGGGAAATTGCTTTTGCATAAAAAAATGCAAAAGTATACGTGTAATTCCATGTGTGTTTTTTATGATGCAAAAGTACTTACTCACGGTAGGCTGACACGCTGATAATGACTGACACTGATTGATAATGATGACTGACACAAGCTGACAAGGTGAAAATGTGGATGAAGACGCCTGACACTGATACTTTACACTGGCTGAAAATGATGATGATTGATAAATAATGTCATACTGAGAAAAATGACAACGACGACGACGACGACAGTGACGATGACTATAACTGGCAAAAGCAGATATTAACTGAATATGATGATAATGTGATGATGATGATGATAATAATGAAGATAATGACGTTTATGATGGTGATGATGATGATGATGATGATGATGATAATAATGAAGATAATGATGTTGATGATGATGATGATAATAATGAAGAAAATGATGTTGATGATGATGATGATGATGAGGATGACGATGAGAAAATTAAATGAAAGGAAGAAAACTGCATACAAAGACTAGATAAATAAAACCAAAGCAAAATGACACCAGAGAAAGAAATAAAAAGTAAGGAGGAAAAATAAAAGGACGAGAAAGGACAAGAAAACAGAGAGAGGAAAGGAAAAAAAAGAATGAGACGAAAAAACGGAAGGAAACATGAAACGACAGCTGTGGTTTAAGAGAAGGAAAATCAAGAAAGAGGATGGAGAAAAGAGAAGCAAAAGAGGAGAAAATCAGAGGTAGGAGGGAAGAGCAATCAATAAAAGAGGTATATAAAAAAAAAAAGAGAGAAACTTGAAGGAAAAAGAAGAAAACTGAAGAGGGAAGAAAGAAATTGGAGGAAGAAAAATAGCTATGGTGACAGGGGAAAAAATGATAACAAAAATGAAAAATGGAGTGAAGTATAAAACAAGAGATATGAATGGAAAAAAGGTAACAGATGTAGAAGAAAAAAAGGAGAGGAATAAAAAAAAAAAGAGTATTTGGAGAGTGACAAAGAGAGAACATTTAGGTGAAAAAATAGAAAAAAATGAAACAGGAACGACAAGAACGTAGATATAGATGAGGTAAAGAGGAGGGAGAAGAAGGGCAGACAAAAGGGAAAAGGAAGAGGAAGGGGAAAGTTGGAGGGGAGAGGAGAGACGAGGAGGGAAGGGAGAGGAAGAAAAGAAGAGAAGGGAAAGGAAGGAGGGAAGTGGAGGAGGGGGATTGGAGGGGAGGCAGGGAGAGAAGGAGAGAAAAGGAGGGAATGGAGAAAAAGATGGGAAGGCAAGAAAAAGGAGGGAGGAAAGAGGTGGAAGGAGGGTGGAAGTGGGAAGAGGGAGAAGAAGGAGGAGATAGGGTAATGAGAAATTGGAAAGGAGGAAGGATTAATCTTCCTTCTTTTTCTTACAACTAAAAAAATAATAAAAAAGAAAACACACACACACACACACACACACACACACACACACACACACACACACACACACACACACACACACACACACACACACACACACACACACACACACACACACACCGATGTCCCAAAACATTATTAATTGCTTCCCTCCCTCTAGGTCATAAAAAGGATAAAAATAAGAGAAAAAATACACGTCGCATATCACTTGACATTCCCAGGGACCTCTCATGTATTGCCTCCTTCTTCCCCTGTAATAAAAAGACAGAAAAACAGGAGAGAGAGAGAGAGAGAGAGAGAGAGAGAGAGAGACAGAGACAGAGACAGAGAGACAGAGAGAATTAACCTTCCCTCTACTATTCGGCATTCATCTACTGCTTTATTTTTTGAATAATAATAAAAATAATAAAAGAAACATCGAAAAAAATCACACATATCACCTTAACCTCTCCTTGTAACGAAGCTTTATCTTTTTTTTTCTTTTTGGATATAAACAGAAAGGGAGAGGAAAGATATAAGACTAAAAATCATATATCACTCGGAAAACTTCTTTTACTGCTTCCTAGTTCCTTGATGATAAAACACACACACACACACACACCACCAAGAATTTTACCTGTCCCGGTGCTGTCACTTCTTTATTTCTTCTTTCCCGATAAAAACAAGATAAAGAAAATAAACCAACATTTATCTCACAGCTACTTAACCTTCTATGTCCTCTCGCTTTCATTTTCTATTTTTGTCAGAATGAGAAAAGACAAAAAAAGAAAACAAAAGAAATAAAAGTCACATATATTTCCCCTCTCTTCCCCCTCCCTGGCCTAAGTCCTTATCGAGTTATCTTCCCCGCAGCCAAAGTCGAAGGTCGATCAAAGAAATTTCGAGTTTTATCTATCCACCATTCTTCATCTATCCAGTACCCACACCGTCCCCCCCCCCTCTCTCTCTCACCACTATTTTCCCTCTGTCCAGAACTATCTCCCTTTCCCCGTAGCCAACACTCTGAGATGTGGACCCGTAGATTTACCGTCAGGATGTCAGGTTGATCTTAAAGACTCCATATACTACTGGATGCTTATTGGGAGCTCAGACGTTACACCCACTGAGCGTAGTTGATCTCCCACTCTCATACAGTCTTTCAGGGCACAGGTAGAGGGTTTCCTTTGTGTGTGTTGCCCAGTGTCACGACTACACTGTGTACACAAAGAACTGTCTCTCCAGCTGGATATGCAAGAGGTCTGCTGGTCTCAGTCTGGCTCAGGATGTCCACCTTTTGTCCGACACATGCATCAGCAAAAAACCATTCGTTCGCTTACATCTGTCCTCTGAGACTAAAAGATGGAATATATTACTGGAGAAAAGAGGCACCCCCTCCCCCCCCCTCCCAGTGTCCACATGTCCGTACAGTATGTGTTTACCTACATGGTGCGCACACACACACACACACACACACAAACACACACACACACATCGACGTCGCACTGTACGGAGGGAAGATTTTGTGAGCATATAAGTGTTGTTACCAGACGCCCTACTGATCAATAAGCTCACCAACATGCAGTGAGAGAGAGAGAGAGAGAGAGAGAGAGAGAGAGAGAGAGAGAGAGAGAGAGAGATCAACAAACGCCAAAAACAGGTGAAAAATAAAGATGCATTAAACTTAGCATCATATCCAGCCTCCGAAGGTAGCAGAAAAGTAAATATATTATTTCATCAAACGTCTAAAACAATAGCAGGGGGCAGAAAAATTTAAGAGCACACCATCATATCAACAGACAGACAGACAGACAGACAGACAGAGATAGACAGAGACAGACAGACAGACAGACAGACAGACAGACAGACAGAGGTACTATAATAATGTTAAACCACAAAATAATGAATGGAATGGAAAGGTTATTTTCGTGGTTTGATGTTAAATTTATAGCAAAAATAAAGCAGTAATAAAGTAAAAACTATCACGTAAAAATATATAGAGAGAGAACTGAAAATTAAGAACCCTGTCAAACTCCAAAACAAATAAAAGATAAAATGCTAGAATCAATTTTAAAAACAAGAAGAAAGTTTCATACAAACTGCAAAACCAAGAACTACAAGAGGTACAGTATAAAATGACTAAGTCATATCGTACCTGAAAAAGAGAGAGAATGAAAAAAGAACAGAAAACGAAGAATGGAGTACAGTGTAAAAAACGGAGTATCAGGTCAGACTGCAATATTTTCCCATCCAGGCTGTGAAGTGCACTGGGGGCTACGTTTTTCCTCCACGAACCCACCCAATGAAGCCTCTCCATCCCCATCCCTTTGGCAGACGAGAAAACAAGGATGGAGAGGGATGAAGGGGGATGGAGGGAGACGGTGAGAGAGAGGGAGGGAATGGGACGGAGATGGAGGGGGAGAGAGGATCAGAGAAGCGAGAATAACACGAGAAAACAAATCCTCCCCTGCTTCCCACGAGGTACAAATGAAACACAATTGGTCAGCGATTGTGTAGAGAAGAGGAAGGGGAGGATGCAGGGACAATAGCTGATCTGTTTTCATCTGAGTATAGTGCGATGTCGTGGTTGCTTGAAAATAGATGTGCTCTGGGTATTATTATTATTATTATCATTATCATTATCACCATTATTATTATTATTATTATTATTATTATTATTATTATTCTATCTATCTATTGCCAGACGCCTCAATCCCGTTTGGGGTGGCCACAAACAAATCGCCTCCACGTCGCCCTGTCCCCCGCCATTTCACTGCCCTGCTCCCAACTCACACCCCCCTCTCTCATATACCTCTCCACCCCATCCCTCCATCTCATCCTCGGCCTCCCCCTCCCTCTCCCCCCCTCCACCTCACTCACATACACTCCCTTCG
Organism: Coenobita brevimanus; assembly: GCF_032717465.1. Lineage (NCBI taxonomy): Eukaryota > Metazoa > Arthropoda > Malacostraca > Decapoda > Coenobitidae > Coenobita > Coenobita brevimanus. The sequence continues at coordinate 20,970,823 of NC_137064.1, read as the reverse complement.
TCAGTCTCTCACCCTCCATCCTCTCCACATGGCCAAACCACCTCAGTGTGTTCCTCATAACGCTTCCTATCACATCCACATCCACACCACAATGCTCCTTTATATCCTCATTCGTCAGCCTGTCTCTCCTTGTGACTCCACAGGCTCCTTTTAAATAACTCATTTCCACTGCTCTCACTCTTGACTTGTGTCCTTCCAACAACGTCCAAGCTTCACTTCCATACGTTAGAGTTAGTATCAAAATACTGTCATGTAGTAACTTTTTCACATCCATGCTCACTTCCCTGTTTCTTATCACTGCTTTCAAAGAACCAGCAACCTTTCTTCCCTGCTGTACCCTTTCAAGCACTTCACCCTCAAAACTTCCATCCTTACTCATCACACTACCCAAGTACTTAAACGTACTCACATTTTCCAATTCCTCACCATCCAACCTCGCTGTACATTCACTGACTTCACCTCTCTCAAAGATCGTCACTTTACTCTTCCCTACATTCACCTTTAGATTCCGTTTCTCACACACTCTCCCAAACTCATCCACCAAGCCTTGCAGCTCCCCTTCGTCTTCATTCAACAACACAGTATCATCTGCAAACAACAGTACAGGGGGTTTCCAAACACTATCCTCTCTCACCAGGGCCACTCCAACATCCACTACCTTACCTTGTACCTCTTTTATTACCCCATCCATGTACAGATTGAACAACCATGGAGACATGACACATCCCTGTTTCAACCCAACCTTCAAAGAGAAAAATTCACTTAGTTCACCATCCACAAGCACTGCAGCCTTAGCACCATCATACATACTCTTCACAGCATTCAACAACTTCCCATCTACTCCATATATTCTTAATACTTTCCACAATCCTTGTCTATCCACCCTGTCATATGCTTTCTCCAAATCCATGAAAGCCGCATTCAACTTCTTTCCCTTCTCTAGAAACTTTTCCACTAATGATCTAAGAATGAATATCTGATCTACACAACCTCTTCCCTTCCTAAAGCCTCCCTGTTCTTCTTCAACTAATTCCTCTGTTCTTTCTCTAACTGTCAATAAGTATCTTACCATACACTTTTCCTATTATACTAAGAAGACAAATGCCCCTATGATTACCACACACTTCTTTTTCCCCTTTTCCTTTGTACATGGGAATAATTATACCTGACTTCCAATCCTCCGGGACTCTACCTTCCTCCCAGGCCAATCTACACATCTTCCACATCCATTCTACTACTATTTCTCCCCCATGCTTCAGCATTTCACCACACGCTCCATCAATTCCTGGGGCTTTCCCCAACTTAACTTTCTTCATTGTTTCCACAACTTCTATCCTACTGATTTCTTCCTGTCTTCTCACCTCCCTCCTTCTCCCACCCATTCCTCAGCCACTTATAATCGCATTACTTCCATCCTGTATGTTCAACAATTCTTTAAAGTGTTCTCTTCATCTGCTCACTTTTTCTCCCTTCTACTAGTAATCTACCATTTTTATCTTTCACTTCCTTGCTAACCTCACTTCCACCCTGTCTTACTCTCTTCACCTCTTTCCAGAACATTTTCTTACAGTCCCTCCACTTTACACT
>NC_137064.1:20869236-20959236 GCF_032717465.1 Coenobita brevimanus | reverse complement strand
TGGGAATGGTCACCCTTCTTTGTGACTGGCTGAATGAGGGCAAACTTCCAACAAGAAGGAAAGATGCAAATTGATAGACAGAGGCGAAAGAGTTTGCCTAGGCAGGGTGTAAGCACAGAAGCACAGTTCTTGAGAACAATAGGAGGAACTCCATCAGGCCCATATGCCTTGTTAGTACTGAGGCCTGTGATAGCAGAAAATACATCAGCTGAAGAAATTTTGTCAGCCATGAGGAAGTCAGAGGCAGGAAGTGATGGAGGAACAGCACTGGAATCGTCGAAGGTGGACTTGGAGGAGAAAGTCTGAGCGAAGAGATCTTTTTATCAGTAGAAGAAATAGCTACAGAGCCATCAGAGTAGAAAAGAGGAGGGAAGGATGATGAGGTAAAGTTGTTAGAAAGGTTTTTAGCAAGGTGCCAGAAGAAGAGGGAAGAATTCGAATTGGAGAGTTGAGAGCATTTAGTGCGGATGAAATTATTTTTAGCAGAACGAAGAACAGACTTAGCACGATTCCAGGCAGAAACGTTTAAAAGATGTGATTCAGGGGTGACTTGGCTCCGGTACCTTTTATAGGCCCTCTCCTTGTTGTGGACAGCATTAGAACAAGCGTGATTAAACCAAGGCTTTCTTGCATTAGCCAAAGGATATGAGAAAGGAATGTATGCTTCCATGCCCTAGAGAATAACCTCCGTAATGCGCAAGGCACACTCAGATGGCTCCCGGAAATGGAAGCAATAATCATTCCAGGGAAAAACAAAGAAGTACTCCTTGAGGACCCCCCAGTCCGCAGCTCCAAAGTGCCACAGACGACACATCTTTGGAGGGTCCACAGGCCGTACAGGAGCGATAGGACAGGTTAAGGTGATAAGGTTGTTACAGGCGTACAAAAAAAGCTGCCTTGAAAATTTTTTGATTACCTATTGTTACAAAAGGGATATAATACAAACACGTAAGTACAGTAGTGCACCAACTTTCGCTACAGCAGGATTCGAGGAATCCACTTTCGCGGCATGCACCAAATATTCCCTAACTTCCACTTTCGCTTGAAAAAAATCGATTTTCGCGCACAAATTTTGGGTTTGGGACAATATTTTGAACTTTGAATTTCCTGCACCGCCCGCCCGCAACCCACCGCCATCTTGAATGACGTCATGTCTACACTCTCTCCACCCATTCCCGCCATTGTGTACGAGCGTGCTAGCTCCATTGTGTTGGATTCTCACGGTTCAATGGCCTCTACTATACCTGGTAGTGTGGGGAAAGGGCCTGGTGGTGTGGGGGGAGAGCCTGGTGGTGTGGGGGGAGGGCCGGGAGGCAGTGGTGGTGATAAAAAGTGGATACTTACCCCCAACATCCATTAAACACCTCAACCTGGTCTCTGTGGTATGTTTCTCCTCATATAATGTGTCCTGTACAGTTTTTATTGTTTGTATCTCACAATGCAATGTACAATAGTGATTTGATGTACTGTATTGCAAGTGAAAATGAAAATCTGATGTTACTTTAGGATAACCGGGAACCAATTAGCCTTTTTGCCATAAAGACAATGCCCCAACTTTCGCTAATTCCACTTTCGCGCATTATTTTTGGACCCAATTAGGCGCGAAAATTGGTGCCCCACTGTACACCTATTTTTGACCGAGCTGTTATTAGTTAAAACAAAAAAAAATTGAATTTTCTGGCAAGGTGTTATGACAGTGAGACAAAAAAGAAATTGCATTTTTTCTTGACAAACTATTATTACAATGAGATTTAAAAAAAAATGATTTTTTTATAAGTTCATAATACAGTCAGGCAAAAATACAGAAAACAAAAAATTCCCTAGATGAGCCATAATTACACCAAGACAGAAATACAAAACACTCTATTACTTCCTCTTTGTCGGTACCGACGTCCCCGAAGCCCTGGTATAACAGCGACCATCGACTGTAATTGCGTGATGATCTGTAATGACTACGGGTGTGTATGGGTGAGGGGGGAGGGAGAATCGGGGAGGGGAGGAGAGGGAGAGGGGGTGAGGAAGAGGAGGGGAGGAAAATGAATTCAAATTGCATCAGGGGCGGCCATTATGCAAGCATGTCCAGAGTGCTACAGAGGAATACAAAGGACTTCAAGCCTTTTACGAGGGGAATGGAATACAGACAGGGGGAAAGGTTGGTTTAGGCCTCCAAGTCGATTTAGGAATACAAAGGAATTCCAAGTGTTATGAGGGAAATGTGGCTAATCTTATTTCATTGTACAAAGAATTACCGTTCAAAAGGAAGGCATTATTCCCACCTGCTGGGACTGATTGAATGGGCGAATTATACGAGAGAGAGAGAGAGACGTTTCCCTCTATGTCTTCAAACACTCATCTCACTGCAGATTTACGTGACTTAAAAAGCATATATTTAGAGACAAGAAGAGTCCACCAACGGACCTGAAATTATTACAAAACTCTATTACAAAGCCCCAAAGGACGTGACGAGATTTACTTAAGGTAATGCAGACAGCAGAATGCATTGTACTGCTGACGATAGCCAAACTACATGACATTACAGAGTGGCGATACAGAAGTACAAAGAGAATGAAAAGTACAGGCAATTGATATCTTAAAAAACTATCTTCGGTCAGTATATCAAACGTGTGTGTGTGTGTGTGTGTGTGTGTGTGTCTATTAGTTAATCTATCTGCCTATCGAAAATACACAACTGCTATATTTTGTTAACAGTGTACATATCTATGTATCTTTCTATCCATCCATCCATCAATCTCTGCCTATCTGTCTATCTATCTAATGATTATTTCCTGCTATTTACTTACCTATCAGTCAGTCTGTCTATCAATCTATCTATCCATCTATCTATCTATCCATCCATCCATCTATCAATCTGTGGCTACTTTCCTAATGACATTGTTATATGTGTGTGTGTATGTATGTACGTAAAATTAAACACTGAACGCTAGCAATGGCTATTATCTCTTCTCTGCATACCCAACCACTGGGGGCCAAAGGCTGAAAGGACTAGGCTGATCCTGACTGATGTCCTCTGAGGCGGTGCTTTGACAAACACCCCCAGCTGTGCAAATACCAGAGAGTGAAGAGCAAAGGCGCTTGTATTGCTAGCCTTAGATATACAAAAATAAAATCTACATAATTCTTCTAAATTATATACACGTATTTAAATCTCCTAAGGTAATAATATGATTAGTTCATTTGTCGTTAGTTATGATTAACTATTAACCACTTTTAATTTGTATATTTTTATTTGCAGGTGAGTCGTGACCTTCTCCTGCCGTACAACTAATTTTGTGAGTATGAGAGCAGTCCTTTAAAGGCAATGTATCCACGCGTCCGGAAATGAACGGATCCTGACTTTGTCTCTCTGTTATTTTGTTTTTCTTTCTCGGAGGGAACAAGCTTGCGGGCTACTGGCCTTTGGTTCCTTCTTCCTTTCATTAAGAAAAAAAAAAAACTTATTTCGTTCATGGTGTGTCTCTTCTCCGTCTTTCAACAACTACTTCTCTGATCTCTTTTTCTCTTAACCTCTTAAATCTCACGTCTTGTTTACTGAGCCTTCACTCTGAGCGCCTTAATTACAGCTAAATATAAATGAAAAAAAAAAAAAAATGAAGTATCACCCACTCCGTGGGAGAGGGGGGTTTTTAGGTAAAAAACTAGGAAAAGGAATTTCTGAAGTCTCTCTCTCTCTCTCTCTCTCTCTCTCTCTCTCTCTCTCTCTCTCTCTCTCTCTCTCTCTCTCTCTTTCCTTCTCTCACGTCTTTTTTTTTTCACTTCTGAGGGCCTCCATTATACAAATAACTTAAACGTAAACGTAACAGACATACATATAGATTGATGATCCAGAGAGAGAGAGAGAGAGAGAGAGAGAGAGAGAGAGAGAGAGATGGGCAGGTAGAGCTGAAAATCCCCCTTCTCGTACAGCTTTCCACAACATGGCAGTTACAAGCCAACCTCTAAACCCAACCCCACAGTGATGGCCGCCATAGCAAGCACTGCATAATAATAATAATAATACTGCTGCTGCTGCTGCTACTACTGCTGCTGCTACTACTACTACTACTTCTACTACTACTACTACTACCAAAACTACTACTACTAACAAAAATACTACTACTACTACAACTAGTATACTAATATCACTGTTACAACTTCAACAATAACAAAACCTGCTACTACATCTACTACTACTACTACTACTACTACTACTACTACTACTACTACTACCACCACTACTACTACTATTACTACTACTACTACTACTACTACCACCACCACCACCGGTATTACTACTACTATCTCTACCAGCCTACTGCTGCTACTAACATTCTTCATCATCACCTAAAGCATTATTCACACGGCACACACTATAAACAACAGTAAATGGTGCCAAAATAAACAATACTGTACACAAAATATAATAAACTCAAATACCCCAAAATAAGTAAATAATAAAAAAATAAAATAAATTAGGGGCGCAATTAAAAAAAAAAATAAATAAATAAATATCAGCCACCCTTCCAGTCCCCTCTGACTTTATGAGTGAGATAATTCTTCTATATGTGTGCTGACGTCACTCACCTCGTAATAAAGATGGCGGATACAGTCACCACATGCCGGAGAGGTGGAGGAAAGGAGGAGGGAAAGATGGGAGGGAGTGCGGGGAGGGATGGAGACAGAGTTGGAGGGAATGGAAGTGTGAAAGAGAAGGTAATGGAGGTGCAGGTTGTGGAGAATGGAAAGTGTGAGGCGGAGGAGTGTGTGTATGGAGGGGAGTGTGGATGAAGGGGAATGTGGATGGAAAAGATTGTCGGTGGAATAGGTTTTGGAGGAAGGAAAGAGTGGAGGGAGGTGCTCCTTGAAGAAGCGTGTGGAGAGAAGGGGGGGGGTCCAGAAAGGAGAGTACAGGAGGAGGAAAGTGTGGAGAGAGGAGTGTGTGGAGGAAAGAGAGTGAAGAGGGATGGAGACTGTGGAGGGAAAGAAAATGTGGAGGGAGGACAGGGAAAGTGGAATGAGAATGATAATAGGTGAGGCAAGTGTATGTGGAATTGCAGATAAATATGTGCAACGTTAATGCGTGTAGATGGAAGCGTGGGATGTAAGGACTGTTTGTGTGGAAGAGAGGGATGGGTGTATGTGGAAGAGAAGTGATTATATGGAAGACAGTGGGAGGAGTATGTGAAAGATGAGTGATTAAGGGCAAAAGAGGGACGAGGATATGTGGAAGAAGAGTGATTGTGTGGAAGAATGATTACGTAGAGGAAAGAGAGGTGTATGAGGAAGAGGTGATTATATGGAAGAGAATGAGAGGTATGTGGAAGAAGTGATTAGGCAGAAGACAGGGAGGGGTGTATGTGGACGAAGAGTGATTATGTGTAAGAGAGGGAGGGATGTGTGTGGAAGAAATGCGATTATGTGGAAGAGTGGTAGGGGAAGATGTAGAAGAGGAGATTATGTGGAGGAGAGGGGAGTGAGGTGTATGTGAAAGAATAGCGACTGTGTGGAAGAAAGCGAGAATTATATTACGTAAAGTTAAAGTTAAACATGAAAGAAGAAAGCACAAATAAAGATGAAAACAAAAAATGAAAGAAAGAAATAAAATATGAAGTAATACGAGTGAAAGGTGAAGGCAGGTAAGCAATGATTGGGAGGAAGAACAATTTAAAATATAAAAATGCTGGTAAATCACTGAATAGCTGAATAAAGTACGCAGGTACAACAGCAAAGAAATGAAGTAGGAGAGGAGGAAGAGGAAGTATGGAGAAAGCATGTAGGGGAGAAAGAGGAAATATGGAGAAAGGAAGAAAGGGAGCAAGAGGAGGTAAAAGAGAAAGAAGGAGAAAGAGGAAGAGATGGAGAACGTGGAAGAAAAGAAAAATGAGTAAAGAAGAAAGAGGACGTGATAAAGAAAAAAGAAGCAATAAAGGAGAAAGAGGAGGTAATAAAGGAGAAAAAGGAGGCAAGAAAATTAAAGAGAACTGGCTGGCAGGTGTAATAACAAGAGGGAACCAATATCCCTGACTGACAGCCGGATCCGACATACCTGAGGAAAATAGGAAGGATTAATGAAACCAATCCGTGCCTGGTACCTATTATTACAAATCTATTATTTATTTTTGCCTACTTATTTTTATTTATTTATTTATCTTTCTAACGGAAGTCCTTTATTTTGGGGACTGACATATTTCACTAATTGTTTTATTGTGACTATTAAAGTATTTTCTATCTTTTTTTTTATAATCTAATTGGTAACCAATGATATAATTAGTAGCTTACTTTAGCTGCAACTAGATTATGCGCTGCAGCTTAGAGGTGCGGCCTAGCATGAAAGGCAAAATATCTAACTCTTCTAGTTCAAAACGTCCCACAAGCTAAGAGAAATCGCCTGAGGGCAGCAATATACAGAAAAAAATACGCTATCGTGGTCAAGGGGTTAATGACCAAATTCACGTTAACATAGTGAAACACGGTGGGGCAAAACCATATACTTAATTTTCATCTCTCTCTCTCTCTCTCTCTCTCTCTCTCTCTCTCTCTCTGACAAAATTTAATAGTACACGTATGTGAAAAGAGATGTGGCTGGAAGAAGGAGGGTTAGACAATGAAACGGGTGCAAGGAAGCATGGCATAGTGTGGGATGAAAATGTATGCTGAGTAAGGAAAGGCAGCCGTATAGATATTGATAAGGAAAGGCAGCCGGATAGATACTAAGGAAAGGTATCCGGAAAGTTTTTGACAAAGGAAAGGTACGCTAATCGACAGGTACAGTTGGCATCAAAAGTTCTGTCGTCTCTCCTACCCTTCTCTCCACATTTTTCCCCATACATCAGTGTCGGATCCTGTGCAATCACCACACTATTTTTCATGACCCTTGAAAACAGAAGCAGGAAACGCGACACGACTTTTGATCCTAACCGTACACTCCACCAAAAAAGTCTTTATAACGTTTCTGTCTTTACATGTGGAAACAGTGGACGAAAAACGTTTGAAAGTAATCTCCAGTCACTCTTGTTTTAATGTAAGTGCTTGCTGTTTTCACGAATACACCATAGAGAGGGATCTTTTTTTATTATTTTTAACAACAAATTAAATACACTATCTATTCAAAAGTATAAGCCTTTGAAAATTTAGCTCACAGTACAACGCTCAATGTGAATCCATTACTCACGTGACTGACATAGACTTTGGAGCGAGTGTACACAAATGAATTGAGAAAGCCTGAAACACATTGATCCATCATGAACAGTAATATCAGCTCAGAATATCCACCACTTCACCCCTTTCACGTCCACCTCTCCATTGCAAGAGCTGAACGGGCAATCTCAAATATTCATGTACGCTGCTGGTGAATATAAGAAGGGTTTTCCATATTCTGAATTTCCCTTTTACCTATGACTTTCAACTTAGATTGAGATGTCACTGAATTTTTTTCTGTTTATTTAGAGGGAACAGCTTTATACTAGTCCACCCTCTCGCCTCCACGTCATTCTGTCCTCGGTTATTTGGCTGCCCTCCCTCCAAATTACACATCCGTTCCTCATATATCTCTCCACTCCATCCCTCCATACATTCCTCGGTCTCCTCCACTTCCTGCTCCTCCTCCTCTCATCCTCGACCTCACTCACATACACTCTTCTAGTTAGTCTCAACCATACTGTACTTAATTTGGAGTGTCCTTAATTAGCATCACAAATACAATCCCTTCCTCTCCTCTACCTCACTCATGCACTGTTCTAGTCAGTCTCTCATTCTCAGCCACACACTACTTAATCTGGAGTATCCTTCTTCAAATGAATCACAAACATCATCCCCTCCTCAAGCACTTAAAAATTAATATTCCCAAAGTACAGGATGTCTCTCTCGACCCTCTATCCACTTCCCTTTATCGGCCCAGTTTACCTCCTTTTATCGGTTGAGTTTACCTCCCTTTATCGGCTGAGTTTACCTCCCTTTATCTGCTCAATTTACCTCCCTTTATCGGTCGAGTTTGTCTTCCATTATCGGCTTCAGTTTACCTCTCTTTATTGGTTGAGTTTACCTCCCTTTATCAGCTCAGTTTACCTTCCTTTATCGGTGTCAGTTTACCTCCCTTTATCTGTTCAGTTTACCTCCCTTTATGGGTTCAGTTTACCTCCTTTTATCGGGTTCAGTTTTACCTCCCTTTATCGCCTCAGTTTAATCGGGCTGCTTTCTGGCCTCACTGCTACGTACTGATAAAACACGGCAAATTTATCTCCAGGAGAACAAAGGAAATTAAACTGGATCATTGTTATAGCAGCGGGAGGGGAGGAGAGACGATGATGAAGGGGAAAGAGAAATGGAAAATGAAACAGAGATGTGGATGAGGAAAGCAGGAGGAGGATATTAAAGTGAAGAGAACGTGAGTGAGAGAGGCGAGGGCCGGAGGATAAGGGGATGGGACAGGGAGACGATGATGATGGGGAAAGAGAAATGGAAAATGAATGGGTATGTGGATGGGGAAAGCAGTAGGAGGATATTAAAGTGAAGAGAACGTGAGTGAGAGAGGCGAGGGCAGGAGGATAATGAGGATGAGAAAGAGAGACGATGATGAAGGGGAAAGAGAAATAGAAGATGAATGGATTATGTGGTTGGGGAAAGCAGTAGGAGGATATTAAAGTGAATAGAACGAGAATAAGGGAGGCAAGAGAAGGAGGATACAGAGGATGGGAAAGAGAGGATCGTGATGAAGACGAAATAAGGTGATATGGAAAAAAAAGGAGATCTGATGGGGATAGATGACAGATAGGATGAGAAGGCATGGGAACAGAGATGGAAGGAAAATTATGAGAGAAATGCGGGGAAGGGGACTAGAGGAGATGATACAGGAGCAGAAGGAACGGTGGAAGAAATGGAGATATGAAGAAGAAAGAAGAAGGTAAGGAAGACGAGGAGGTAGGACAATGAAGTATAAGTATACAAACGCATGGAGAATAGTGTCATAAAACCAAAGGCCGACAAACTATACGAGTATGTGTACATTAAAAAAAAAAAATGCTGCTGCGTAACGGAGGGTAAAAACAGGGAAAGGGAGAGAAGTTCGAAAGTAAGTATAATCATTTTGAATAGGTAACGGAAAATGAAGGAGAGGACCAATGAGAACTGAGAATAAAAAATCATAACTGGATGATGAAAGGATGGTAAAGAACTTCCGTAAAGGATGGAATGATAATTATGAGTGAAAAGAAGAATGAAAAGAGAGCAAATGAGAAATGGAAGGAAACAAAAAATACGCACAGATGAAGACAGGGAGAGAGAAGGCTAATGAGAATGGGGACGAATAAAAACTCTGAGCAAATGATGACGGGACGGGAATACGAATAAGTCCGAAGAAATACCAGGGCGAGGAAAGCTGAATAATAAAAAAAAAAAAAACGGAAGAGAAAGATTAATTAAGAGGGCAGAAATGAGGCGAGGTGCGAGGACAAAGGTGTGGATAGGAATGAGCTTTATAGTTAGTAAGTAAAGGGAGGGGAGGAAGGAGGGATAAAATGTGACAGTGAGTGCATAGTGAGTGTGAGAAAGATTATAGTAGAGGATGAGACATGGAGACTTAGTTTGGACAGTGCGAAGAGAAGGAAATAAGATGATGAAGGAGAAAGAGTACAAGATTAATTAAGGCAAATGTGTTGGGAGTGTGAGGACAAGTAGACAAGCTGGGGAAAATGTGAATGAATGTGGAGGGATGGAGGGAGTGTGAAAAAGAAAAATGGGAGAGATGACATATGTTTGGTGGATGTGCAGTGGCTATACTGAGACTGGAAAGTGGCAATGAGTCTAAAGGGAGTGTGGGTGAGAGAAGTGGAAGTGCAGGAAAGAAGAAGCGTGTTGATGATGGCAGCGTGTGTGAGACTGTGATGAGAGAGAGAGAGAGAGAGAGAGAGAGAGAGAGAGAGAGTGTGTGTGTGTGTGTGTGTGTGTGTGTGTGTGTATTTGAAGGCAATGAAGGTGTGGAAGTGAGGCACAGACAAGAGTGAGGGCACAATGACAACAGGATGAGGGGAGAGGAAAGGTCAAGTGGAGGGGAGACCACAAACAGGAGAGTAAGGGGGGGATGAGAGGGAAGAGCGAGAGGGGAAGGGAAAAGGGAAAGCCTGGGTGAGAGGGAATGGAGGGTGATTTGGAAGTGAATGTAGTGCAACAGAGGGTATGAGTGGGAGAGAATGAGGGGGGAATGATGGGCGAGGGTGGGAGTGAATGAAGGGAGGTAGCGATGATGGAGAAAGGGAAGAAAGGAGGGGAAGGGGATCGACAGGGAGGATGGAAACGTTTGAGAAGGTAGGGGAAGGGGGAGGATTAGATGTAGAGGAGAGGAGAGAGGGAGAGTATGGAATAAATGGGAGGAATTAAATGGGGAGAGGGGTGAGGGAGTGGTCCGAGTAGAGGGGAAAAACGAACCCGAATTTGAGGGGAAGGGGGAATGGCAGGGAGAAGGTAGAAAAGCAAGACGATGAGGGAGAAAAGGAAAGACGGGGGGTGAGAAAGAAGGGTGGTAGGGGACAGGGAGAAGGATGGAAGGTAGGTGAGGAGGAACAGAGAAGAGGAGGGGGACCAAGCACGAGGGGAGAGCGGAGGGGAGTGCAACCTAAGGGCATTAATTACAGCTCCCACCAACACTTGTGCTGCTAATGTTTGTAATTCCGAGAGCAATACGTCCGTAACAATGAACCTGCAATATTTATAAGAGTCGGCCGTAGTGGAGTACTGAATACTTGCCCCCAGTGTTGCAGGCCGGGACTGTTCTCCATTACGCACGTGAAGCTGAATTTAAAAGCTCAATGATATTAAAGCTGAAATCCTGAGCTTACTGTCGGCTAATTAAAGCTAGGAATTATGGCCTTACTATTGCCTCATTAACACCGTCATTATCGGGACAACTCTTGCGGTCAGGGTAATTTAGTAATCCTATCTTTTAGACGCCAGACGAATTTGTTGTCATACGAGCTTCATACTTGATATTATACTCCATTTACCTTAACCTGGCTCAGATTTTTGTTCCTTTGCAGTTCATTTCACGTAGCTCTGTAGCATAAAAACAATGCTTCGGCTCACTTCCAAAGCACTTCTTCATGACTAGTGTTGTATTCTAGCGTTAATCTCTGTTATAACTTAGCACTCAAGATGGTGAGAGGGCAATTTCAGGCCAAGTTAGAGTGAAAAGTGTAAAGTATCTTTAATTCTCCCATGCTCGGGGTAACTCTAGTATTCTCCTCCGGCAAAACGAGAATATTTAACAGAGAGAGAGAGAGAGAGAGAGAGAGAGAGAGAGAGAGAGAGATGGAAGTAGCCACAGTATCCTCCACCCTGACCCAGAAAAGCAATTACTCTCTTGACATCTTCTAACGATGACAAACCTCCCTATCTGTGCTATGTCCAGGGCTCGTATTCGCTCCCTAACACCTCTTCCTTAGCGATTTATTTGTGCATATAGTTGGTTAACATCCATTTGTACGTTATTTATGTTAAGTAGGGCGACAGTGGAAGGATTTTTGTAACAGAGGACAGTAAGATGTAATAAACAAACTAAATCGCTTAGGAGAAGGTGTTAGGGTGCTTCCTCAACCGACCAGAAGACCGGCCCGAAGCTGCCTTACACCTCCTCCTTAGCGATTTATATGAATATGGGTGGTTGATGTCTTTTTGTACGTTATTTGTGCCGAGTATGGCGATATTGAAAGTATCTTAATAACACAGTAAGGTGTAATAGACAAAGTTAATCGCTCAGGAAAAGGTGTTAGGGAGCAGCCGTCGAAAAGAACGACCCAGATGCTGTTAACCCTTTGCTTCCGGTGACATATTTTATCTGCTTAATTTTGTCACCTCCACACGACTTTTTTATTATTTCATTTTTTTTTTTTTTTAGGAAAGATTGTATACCGAGGAGGCTAATTAAGGTTGCATCTGTCCCCTCCAGTTCGAACAGTTTCCCGTGAGCTGAGGAAAATCGTCTGAAGGAGGCAAGATAAAAATGGAAAATAAGTGAGGATAATAAGTGAGAAAATGTCAAGGAGATTTTTTTCCTATTTATAGACTTCGTTAACCCTTGCACAAGAGGACGTGTCACTCTATATCTCACTCACTCACACACACACACACACAATGTCAATCTTAGGAAAGTCTTTTGGAACTGAAGGGTTTTATTATGGATTTCATTAGCCCTTTCAATGGAAGGTCTCACTCTCTCTCTCTCTCTCTCTCTCTCTCTCTCTCTCTCTCTCTCTCTCTCTCTCTCTCTCACACACACACACACACACACACACACAATGTCAATCTCGTATCAGCTGGTTGGAACCCCACAGCTGACCACCAATATGTATCAGCTCAGACGTGACTCCACTAATTCCAAGCAGGGTATCAATTTATGTAATATTCCCGCTGGTTGGAAATCACTAATTCTCAGCTGGCACTCCCGATTGTCTCTCTCTGCTGCAACAGATGACGGGAATGTGGCGTAGATCCTGTATTAGAGGAACGGTACGAGTGCAGGTGACAGAAACTGGAGCAGATTGTGTTTTTATCTCTCTTTATTCGACACAGAAATATATAACTGCGACAAGAGAGAGTTTAGAGCAGTACGTCTCTCCTTTACCAGAGCTAAAAGTATTCTCCTACAGCTGCCTGGCCTCCCCGCTGGGAGTGGCCTGAACTCAGCAGTTCTTGGAGGTGCCATCTTCCACAAACAAGTGGGATTTGTAAATGGGTAAAAGTTACAACTCTACCGTGCACATTATACACCTCAATAAAGTAGTATTAATTACATTAAAGTATACCAACAGGGTATACGTGTTTCCCCAAGACTTAAACCTATATACAAATCATATTCTTCTATCGCCTTCCCTTACCCTCATGTGTACGTCGAAAAGTGCTGACTTTCGCAGGTCTGGGGCTCATCTTATTCCCACACCACGCTTATTCTGAAGTGGCGTTTGGATCTTCATCTCAACACTACAACACATTCTCTAAATATGAATAAACACAACGTGTATAGTAGCGAGAGACATTATTCCAATGAAATGATGTCGGCACCAGAACAATCATAGGAAAGTCTTTTGGAACCGCAGGGGTTTTATATATGGATTCCATTAACCCTTTCAGTGAAGGGTCTCTCTCTCTCTCTCTCTCTCACACACACACACACACACACACACACACACACACACACACACCAAAGTCCACGGGCTGACACAGGGGGGTTTTAACAATTACTCAAGTGCTGGGAGGTGGGGTCGACAGTACTGCGTATGTGAATGTGACGACCTGCAAATTTATCGCTTCCACCACCACCACCGCCTGATAATGATAATAATGGGAACGATAAATTTGAGGGGGCATGTTTAGGGGGAAGGAAGGGGGTTATTTATCGAAGGGAAAGAAAACCTGAACTTGTATTTTGACTCTCTCTCTCTCCCCCTCCCTCTCTCTCTCTCTCTCTCTCTCTCTCTCTCTCTCTCTGACACACACACGAATCACTTAATTCTCCAGCAAAATCCCTTAACTACAAAGAATCTCTCTCTCTCTCTCTCTCTCTCTCTCTCTCTCTCTCGGATGAATAAAATCGCCTGGCACAAGAAATAATAAAGGAGTAAAAGGGAGGTCACTGTACTGAAAGGATCAAGGCACCTGTCCCACCTCTTAGCCTAATGAGAAAAATGAGAGAGAGAGAGAGAGAGAGAGAGAGAGAGAGAGAGAGAGATACATACATACAGACAGACAGACAGAGAATGAAGTGATTTAGACGCCTCTCACGTAATCAGATGCCTTACTTACTTCGTTTTTTTTCTCTCTTTCTCTTTATCAAGGAGCCGCACTTCATACGGCAATCCTCTCTCTTTTCATCATCACTCTTCTTTTCATTATCAGCTCTTTTGTTTCCTAAAGTTTTCCGGGATTTATATTTTTTAATTGGTTCTCCTTATTACTCTCTCTCTCTCTCTCTCTCTCTCTCTCTCTCTCTCTCTCTCTCTCTCATCCTCGACCCTTATTCCTCCATCCTCCTCTAAACTTCTTGCCATCACCTTGTCTCCATCTCTGCCTTCCATCTTTTCTACTTTTCTCATCATTTCCTTTCCTCATCTCATTTCATCTGACTTCTCACCACACCCCTTCGCCTTTTTATCATCTTACCTAAATCTTATCTTCTTTCCCTCACCTTTTCCCGCTACTTCTCCCCCTACTTCCTTTACCTCCCTCTTTAAACAACTCATCTTTCCCTCCCCCCCTTGTTTTTTTTTTCCTTAACCATTAACCTCTATTCTTATTTCACCCATGCTTAGTACCTTTCTCTTCACTCTTCCCGCATTTTCCTTTCCTATCTCTCCCCAACCCTTCATTTCTGTCCCACTCTAATCACCCCACACTTCATATCCCTCACCTCTCACATAACCTCTTCATCTCCTTTCACCTGACCCTCCTTTCCTCCTCTCTTTTTCTCTCCCTCGGTACACTCATCCTACATTTCCGTCCCCTCATTTCTCACACCTCACTCTCAAATCACCGCCTCATCTTCCTTCACCTTATCCTCTTCTCCTCACTTATCTCTCTCCAATAGACTCATCCCACACTTCATTCCCGTCAACTCTCACACCTCACTGCCTTTCATTACCCCTTCAGCTCCCTTCACTTTACCCTCTTCTCACCATCTCCTCACCCCAGTCCCTTCCCATACACCTCATCTCCTCACCTTCCCCTCATACCCCCTTCGTCTCGCCGCCACAAGGGTTTACGAGGTCTTGTGAGAGGTGCTTCAAGACAGCGTGGCGTCTGGGTGAGGGACGTGACAGGTTTAGGGCCTTGTGGGGTACCGTCCTGACCTTATTTACCTCAGCGTAAGGTCAGAGTCAAGATTTAGTGCAGGTGATCGTAGCCCCCCTCCCCCCCCCGAGCCGTGTTCAGATATGCATGGCCAGTTTATTATTTTTATTTATTTTATTGGAGAAAGACAGTTGGGTCCCTAGATAAAGTAACTGGAAGCCTCTGAATCATACCTAAATTTTATTACTTTTTACTTAATGTGATTAAACCAGTATCTATTTAAAGTTTGTTGGCATTGAGTGAATTCCTAAATGCACCAAAATATCGCTACTTTCTCTACTATTATGGATGAATGAATTAATGCCCAACAAAGATCCAGTACAAACTGTTGTAGCCTTTCCCGTGATGCACTTAGAAAGGCACGTCCAGTAAATTTTTGTTGAGAGAGTGGAGGAGATTCATTAGTTCGAAGCCTCAGAGGCAGGCTTTAAATTCAGTTCCAATCTCTTTAATCTGTATCTGTTTAAAGACTACACTGGGTAACTTTTCCTTGCATCAATTTTTTTGCTGCTTTCCCTGCCATATGGCCGAATGAATTAAAATTCCCAGGTTCAGTGCAAGTGACCATATCTTCCCTATGCCTTGCTGTGAGTTGCATGGTTGGTTTATTTTTTGTTCCAAGGTAGAAAGAATGATGGCCAGAGGAGAGATTCGCGGGTTGGAAGCTTCTGAAACACATCTAAATTCAGTTCCTTTTTATAAACATTGCCTGCATGATATACTAATACTGCAACCACATATACAGCAGGTTTACTTTTACTTCAAGGCTGAGACATACCAGGGAAAGATTTACAGGTTCGAAGCCTCAGAAGCACATCTAAACCGCATTCTATAAAGACCTGTTGAAAAACACCAAGATTAGTTCCGCTTCTGTCAGATGCGTGGCTGACCTATTTTAGCCATAGGACTTAAAGACATGGTCCTTCAAAATACTATATACAGTATATATAAAAAAAAAATGATACCTCTGAAATTAACCGCATTTTCACCCCTGCTGCCCTGAGAGACGGACTGGTTAATTATTTTTGGCACAGGTTTAAGAGGAATAGCCCAAGAAGATATTGCAAATCTCGAAATTCCTTAAATGAACCTAAATTCAAAATTTCCCATTGAGATTTTCAAGAGTTTGGAGTCTATGAAGCAACTAAATTCTTCTGCATTTTGAATAACACATAAATTCAACTGCTATCCATGAAATGCAGTTTAAATACACCAAGACGTATTGATTCAGTCTCTCTGCCTTCCCTCCATTCTTCCACGCTGCCATTTTTTTTCTCCGATTTCTCTCTCTCTCTCTCTCTCTCTCTCTCTCTCTCTCTCTCCCAAGGTGAGGGCAAAAACAGGGCCATAAATCTTAGCTGAAGGGGACAGGGAGAAAACAAGAATTATCATCAGCTGACTTGAGGGAATCGTTGCGTCATTCTTACTCCCTTCCTGCTGTGTGTGTGTGTGTGTGTGTGTGTGTGTGTGTGTGTGTGTGTGTAATCTAGGGATGTGTGTGCATTAGAGTGTCCTGAGTTCCAATAGGCTATTCGAGTCGAAGATGCTTCATATAGTTTCTCCATCTTATTGTGCTGGAAGGAAATTAATGCAGATCAGCGTGTGTTGTGAATATCTATAAGCGTAGAATGAACGACAGTGTGCGTATTGCGTGCAACTGCGTGCGTACGTTGGGTAAAAAAAAAAATAAACGCAAAATTATCAAGGCGAACATTTTTTGCGTGCGTAGTTCCTTTGTAGAGTGAACAACTGCGTGCAGAGTGAATATGTGTATTCTTAAGAGAGTGTGCGTGTGTGTGTGTGTGTGTGTGTGTGTGTGTGTGTGTGTGTGTGTGTGTGTGTGTGTCAGCGTAAAATGAGTGCGTGCGTTAAAGTGCGTGCGTTTCAGTGAGTATTTGGAGTGTGACTGGCATCTGTTTGTCCCCCGGCTCACGCGACACGGCGGGAGTGAGGGAAGCTCCGTTTGTCAACATTCTCGCTCACCCAGTTCTGTTTTCCTAAGTCCGTCCTTCCTGCGCTTCTCTTATCCTCGTTTTCTGTTGGATTTTTTTTACTGAACCCTTTCCTCTCTCTCTCTCTCTCTCTCTCTCTCTCTCTCTCTCTCTCTCTCTCTTCCTCCATCAAAGCATCCTCCCTTATACATATGAATTATTCTCACTCACTCAGGACAAAGGTCTCATACATAACACAATGTGTGGTGTGTGTGTGTGTGTGTGTGTGTGTGTGTGTGTGTGTGTGTGTGTGTGTGTGTGTGTGTGTGTGTGTGTGTGTGTTTTATGTAATGGCTTTCTCATTTAAATTGAACTATTACAGATTTGTTTATGAATGGAGGACACCTGTAATCTGGTGTATAGTAGTGTTTTTTATTATTTTTTTTCCTTCCTCTGTTCCTCGAGTAAAAAAAAAAAAATCGAACTCTACTGTCTGTACTGGTTCATAATTCACCGGAGAGGGGCGCCTTCACGTGGTGGCATCAATATAACCTGCCTGCTCTACTATTTAATAAATTTGCCTTAACACTTCTCCTATCCCTCGAAAGGAGAAGAGTAGACTGAAGGATAAGGGCGACTATAGCTTGCGCTTCACTGTGTTTACGTCCATGTGAGCCTGGAGCAATAAGAACAATTACAACCACAACAAACATCGACAACAATAATTACAACAAAAACAAGTAACCATTTTACCTTTTTCCTTTCCCAATTAGTTCTAGTAATGTTATTGACTGTTTTAAGGAGTTTTATTTAAGTTTGTCATTATTTTTTTTTTCGTCCCTCCCAGTTGTTATGCCTTCCCTGCTCTACCATTCAATAAAAATTTACGTCTGACTGCCGAGGGTGTTTATGCATTTTTTAGTGTTTTTTTTTTTTTTTTTTTCAATTTTATCGAGTTTCATTTCCAGTTCTGGCATCTTTCTTTCGTGAATCCCACTTGTTTTCCCCACTTGCTGAACATACCCTGCTTTTGTGGCGCTGGACGGGTGGGGGGGAACTACACGTGGTAGCGCTGTGTTCCTTCAGTGGAGCAGGTGCGGCAACTAGCCTACCCGGTAATCAAACCTCCCCATATTTCCCTGCACCTCGCCGTGGGAAGGACTCTGGTTCAATCCAGGTGAGGTGCTGTCTACCACAAGGAGGCTTTGAATCTCTGCACGGTGTAGGACGACCCCACAGAAGCGGTTACTTACCTGGGGTCAACGGGTCTGCAAGGCTTGACAGATCAGAGTTACGCAACAACACTGAACTTTTAATCCACTAACCGCGCCTCTTTCTTCATAATGGAGTTTTGTTTTGTCTAGTTTTAGTGATGTCATGTCAATCTTCATTTTTACCAATAACTCCCTAGGTATAATGCCGTATTTTTTTTCTCCTGTCCTCGCTATCACCAATCAGTGAACAGCACCAAAGGTAAGATCTCTCGCAGTAAACAGGATAACTGATGATGAAAGTATGTGGCACAGAATTTCGAAATTTGGGTCCATAGACTAGATTTTAAAGTCGACCTTAACCCACTTGCGCCCATGGGGTCCTTAATATAGGACGGAACTGCACATTTTCAAGTTATTAAAGGAGGGAACCCCGGGGTGGGGACCTATGAGCTTCGCGACTATAAGCCGCAAAATCCCTCTCACAGGAACCCTGGGAGTTAATGGGTCATACATACCGTATATTATTTACTCATTATGTAGAATGTATGTGCTCCACTGAATGCCTCTCTATACCCCTCTGGTTCGTCGCTATTTTTTAAAATAACAGAACAGAGGAAGGAACGACAAATGAACACCTTTCGGTGGTGTGCCGTCAGTAAAGCTATCTGATGTGTAGGTTAGCGATATTTATGAGAGTTTTAGCGAGAGTATTCTGTGTTATCTTCCTCATCTCTCCTCCATGCACAGATCTTTCCCATATTCCTCCCTATACCCCTTGCCTTTCCTTGGTCGAATGTTCAGTAAGGCAATGTGTGGATTTCGGGTATTTATGGAACTGTATGGATGTAAGATATGGCGGCAGTGAACGTATGAACCTCATCTATGAATCTACAAGCCTACGAGCCTACAACCCTACGAGTCTACAAGTCTACGAGTCTACGTGCCTATGAGCCTACGAGTCTATGAGCCTACGAGTCTACAAGCCTACGAGCCTACGAGTGTACGGTTGATTCTACATTAACAAAATATTGATACAAACGATCTTCCAATTTCTACGACGAACCAACGAACTACAACCATTTACGATCAGCTACAATGTAACAACTCATACAACGTTACAGTTACGCATTACCACATTGTTACCACAATATTATGTAACAATTCATACAAAGTTACAGTTATGCATTACCACAATGTTACCACATGGATCTTTTTGTTTTATACTCTCTCTCTCTCTCTCTCTCTCTCTCTCCCCCTACACACGGCTCCCTCACGGCCATAATCCTACATCCCTTCCCCACCACAAACAGTGCTATTACCTCTCAGCACACACACACACACACACACACACACACACACACACACACACACACACACACACACACACACACACACACACACACACACACACACACACACACACACACACACACACACACACACTATTCATTCATCCAAAGTGTGCTTCATTCATTACCAACTTACTGTCACAGGGGGATGTGAATTTATGAATTAAATAATGCTTTAGATGTTGCTTGAAAATAGAGACAAGGAACTGACTTGTGAAAATCAAGCAATAAGTTTTACTTTATGCCGACTTACTTCGCCGATTCTCTAAGGACGAGAAATTATAAACTCTCTCAACAGTACACATAGAGACTAATAATTACTCACGAGTACTGTTTGTAGTACTGTTAGCCTCTCGAGAAAGTGACTCCACCCCTGACAATAGCTAATGCTAATAATAATAAACAGGTTCTTGCCAGTGCATTAACTTCTGGCTGGCACAACGAATTTAAGCTTGATACAAAATAACTGGCCTAAGTACCAGTTATGAATAATGTAAAGCATTTGTGCAAACTAGGAGCGGCAACTAATATAAGCTTAACGTGGAGAAATAAAACACGAGTTTAACTACATTAAGCTCAAAGAAAAAATTGTAAATTTATTAATTACAATGAAATAAATTTACGTTACATGTGTCTCAAAAATGAATTCAACATGACAAGGAGAATACACTCACTCGCTCATTCAAAAGCTAACACACTTAAGCCTAGAAAAACCGAAAAGAAATGCTGCTCAGTGGAGAGGAGCCGAGTGAATAGACTGGGCACCTGTGCAGGACATCAGATGCTGCAATTCACTAAACCCTCTTTGCCAATTCACCGTCTAGGTCAGGGGTTCTTAACCTGGGGTCCATGGACTCCTTGGGGATCCATGGATGGGCTTCAGGGGGTCCGTGAAGGTCAGAATAATTGAGAACAATTTAGCAATATTGTGTGATGCTGTTTGGCATCATTAGCTGCCCCCAAAAATAAATAAATAAAAAACGAAGAGTCTTGAATTCTGATGTTCGTTGACACAAACCTACCCTCGTCTGGCAATGCGAGCTATGGGTGCTCTGATTCAGTTTGCTACTACATACCTTTGTGAGTCAGGGTTTTTAGCGCGTGTTTCTATCAAAACGAAAAGTTGAAATCAACTGGATATCGGTGATGACATAAGTGTTTCCTTGTCAAAGACCACTCCACAATTTCATCTTCTTGTTCAAGCCAAACAACAACAACCCTCTTGTTGAAATGAACTTTTGTGCAGAATTAAAGATTTGTTTTGTTTAATTTGCACGTTGGATGTATTTCATTTTTTCATCGAGTGGCCATTAATTTTTGCATGAAAAAGAGTAAGAAAATAATTCTTTATAAACACTGTTTTATACTTTGTGCAGGTCATACGCTGCATGAGGTAGTTTGCAATACAATATATTCATTGCATGCAAAATGCTGTGTTTATGTGCTTATGTGCATTTTTGTACGGAAGGGGTTCATAGCTTTCACCAGATTCTCAAAGGGGTCCATGACTCAAAAAAGGTTAAGAACCACTGGTCTAGGTGGAGATATCAGGAACTCACTGTACAACGGCAGCACTGCCTTACACTGGGCACAACGATCCTACTCTCGCGACGATCCAAACCTGACTAACTTCAAACTATGAAAGAGGGCGAGTGATGGCCGTATTCGAATTTCAATAGCCAACGGAAAGAAAGTGAGTGATATACGGTCACATTAAATCACTCAGTGGAGGCACTAATGTCGTGCATAAGAATGATCACTTGTGAAACAGTGAGAAATGTTCTAAAAACCATCCCGATCAAGTGAATACGAGGACGGTTGAACTGAGTGATGCCCAGTGGGAATTCCAGTAGAGTTCGTGGTTTTCCCACTTAGGTACTATGTCACAAATTTATAAAAATACGCTTGCACGAATTAGTGACACTTACACATTCACTCATCTACCCATTAATTATTCCATGACCCATTTCATTCATTACTAATTCATCCATTCACTCAATCATCACTATTCCTAAGTTTTAAGCCATTCAGTATCTATCTGTGTATCTGTCCATTTATCCATCGATCCATCCATCCAGCAATCTATTTATATCATTCTCTATCCATCTATCCATCCAACCATCAATCAATCAAACATCCTGTTTATCTCTTTGTCTCTCTATTGTCTTGGGGGAAATGGTGGTCAACTGGTATGAGGAATGGACTGCTAACTGTAAAATCCCAACATCAAGGCTCTTCTTTGACAACAAAAGGCTAGGCGATTACATTTTCATTAACATCTTCAATCCGGTGACCCAACTTTTTATATTAATTTCCGCTGCCTCCAGACGATTTCACTCAGCTTTGGAGAGAGATTCCGAGCTGCACGGGTTAGATGCATCCTTCATTAACCCCTCCAGTGCGAAAAGCCTTCCCTAAATTTACGCAAAATCGTCTGGTAGACGAAAAAACATACTGGAATATAGGTCACTGGATTCAATTGATTAAAAAAATATACGAGAAGGTGGTAAAATTTAACGATCCCAAGGTATGGTGGTTGCGTTTTCAATATTGCAACTGTGTGCAACTGAGCAGACACCGCTAATTCACTTAAGTAAATCTGTTACGTATCCGGCGGACGTGTTATTTTATCACCCTTGAAATAAATACTCTGACAATCCTCGCACGAGAAGTAGTGACGGTCTTAGTGCACAAGCGATGACATGGGTAGGTGTGCGGAGGAATATACCAACGTAACACCTGTTCTAAAACCACAACTGCCACCCTGACTGTCTTCGCATGATTCAGTACATACGGTGCGGTATCAGTGTCCTAGCAATGACATGTGAATTTCTGTGGCTCTATCTGCTGGTGTGGGGGTGGACTACAGGCTCTCAATGAATCAGTTTATATCCACAATTAAGTTCAATAAACATGATAATATTTACACATATTTTATCCATCAAAACATTCCTTCATACATTTATCTACACGCCAGTAGGTGGTGAAATATCCTATGATTTTTGTATTATTAAGAAAAGCGAATAAGTTCCTCTAGAATTAATTTATTTTTTTTTATCCTTGCGCTCATCTCTTACTTTAATGGTTGACCCATCATCCACACTAATGACCCCTATTTCCGTGCTCTCTCTCTCTCTCTCTCTCTAACACACACACACACACACACACACACACACACACACACACACACACATATGAATTATTAAGAAATATTAATACTAAAATATACCACGGTGTAAATTTTTTCGGTGATTGGAATCTCAATCTTTTGAAGCACAATGAAGATCTTTTTGTGAATGAGTTCATAAACTTGATGTATTCTAATTCATTACTGCCTCTCACTTCGAAACCTACTCGATTAACAGACACAACTGCCACACTTATTGATCATATTTGGTCTTCAACAGCAGAATTAAATAAAGCTGACTTCATAATACATACAGGTATATCACATAATTTTCCCATAATTGCCCAGTTTAATCTTAAAAACGTAAATAAAAGTGCCCCGAAGTAGGCTATATTCAAGCAAGGATTATAACAAATGCCTCAATGGACAGCTTCAGTAGAGAGCTATTTCATTTAAGTTGATCCAATGTACTTGAGTCTCAATGCCCAAATGAACCATACAACTATGTTCATGATAGCTTCAGTGTCTTATCCCAGAAACATTTTACATTAAAATCCCTTAATATATATAACAAGAATGAGCAAAATCCATATATCACTTTAGCACTAAAAAAGAGTAATTAAAGAAAAACACAGACTAGAAAGATTGGCTAAAAAATGGCCAAAAACAAATGGGAAAATATACAAATCATACAGAAATAAATTTACATTTATTTGGAGGGCTGCTACAAATAAGTATGATAAGGATCAATTACAAGATAACCAAGGTAATCCCAAATCTCACTGGAAGACTATTAATTCTCTACTTGGCAGAGATAATAGTACCGTAGATAAACACATAATTAACTTAAAACCCCATTCTAATGATATAGCCAGTGCATTCAACAACAATTTCCTAAATTATGGAAACGTATCCTCCTCTAACACAAGTAACGAAACCGTATATCTACAGTATATACAAAACCCACCTAACTTCTCAATGTATCTTTCTCCTGTAAATAATATTGAAACTGAACAATACTTAAAAGCACTAAAACCTATCACTGCTGGTTAAGATGAATTTCCTCCTAAATTATTGAACCACAACTTGACAACAATTTCAACTCCAATTGCGTAGGTAATTAACCTTGCATTTCGGGCAGGGATTTTTCCAGATAAACTAAAAATGGCCAAAGTGATTCCCTTGCATAAGTCTGGTAGTAAGAATGACATCAACAACTATCGTCCAGTTTCAATACTTCCGGCGTTCAGTAAAATAAGTGAAAAAGCCATCTGCATTC
Organism: Coenobita brevimanus; assembly: GCF_032717465.1. Lineage (NCBI taxonomy): Eukaryota > Metazoa > Arthropoda > Malacostraca > Decapoda > Coenobitidae > Coenobita > Coenobita brevimanus. Next base: position 20,935,507 of record NC_137064.1, on the reverse strand, counting down.
GTCTTACTAACTGTCTTGAAAATAATAATTTACTCAGTGACAGTCAATTTGGATTTCAGCGGAATCGGTCTACAGAGTCGGCTGTGCTACAATTTGTTAAAAATGTATACGAATATTTGGAAGAAAAGTTGTATGTTGCAGGGGTGTTTATTGATTTATCCAAAGCTTTTGATTCTTTGAACCATCATATATTAATTGACAAATTAAAACATGTTGGGATTAGAGGTGTACCACTGCAGCTACTTAAGAACTACATCAGTAATAGGTCGCAAGCAGTCTATTGTAATTCTAAGTGTTCTCTTTTTAAATCTATATCAAAAGGAGTACCTCAGGGATCAAATTTGGGCCCTATTTTGTTCCTTATCTATATCAATGATATAACTTGTGCTAGCTCCAATTTCAAATTTGTTTTATATGCTGATGACACCTATCTTCTAATAGCAGACCAGAACATTACCTCTTTACGCACTAATTTGAGCAGAGTTAAATTCAGTTGTTAAGAGGGTTAAATGTAATAAACTACAGTTAAATGTGACCAAAACTAATTATATATATTTTTCAAAATCGTTCTCTGAAAAACAGTATGCCTCCTTTGATATTAGAGGGTGAAATAATAAAACGGGTTGACAACACAAAGTTTCTTGGCATCTATATCGATGAAAATTTTAATTGGAGTTGTCACATTAATGCAGTATGCACAAAACTATTAAGAATGTGCGGTGTACTATACAGTATACGATCCGCTATCAGCTTACCACTGAAGCTATGATTAGCATATATTATACGTTATGTTACCCTCACCTTATCTACTGTGTGTCTGTGTGGGGCTGTACCTGGCCATCATTCTTAAACAGAATAGTATTAGCACAGAAGAAAATTCTGAGATGCATATATTTTAAGGGTAAATCTGGCTCCACTGACAACATATTTAAGTCTGCAAAACTGCTCGTTTCAATTTGTTCATAAATATTTTCTTGTGTTATTTGTTTTTAATGATATCAAAGACTGCTCAGGAAATAAAGTTTTTACATTAGTAAACACTATTCATAACACTAGAGGGAATAACATTAATCTCATATGTCCACAATTTCGAACAGTTCTTTTTAAAAATAGCATACTATGTACCGGTCCTCACTTATGGAACTCTCTGCCTGCAGATATAAAGGATCTTATTAACTCATGTAATAGATCTTCATTTAAAAGGAAAATTAAAGGTTATTTATTTACTCCACAATGTTGATGGAGTGTGTGGTGAAATGCTTAGGTATGGGGGTGAGATTGTTGTGGAGTGGATACGGAAGTTGTGTAGATTGGCTTAGGAAGAGGGAAGGGTTCCAGAGGACTGGAAATCAGGTATAATTGTTCCTTTATACAAAGGAAAAGGAGAGAGAGAAGTATGTGGTAACCATAGGGGTATTTGCCTACTTAGTGTGATTGGTAAAATATATGGTAGAATACTCATTGATAGGGTTAGGCATATGACAGAGGAGCTAGTTGGAGAAGAACAAGGGGGATTTAGGAAGGGAAAAGGGTGTGTAGATCAGATATTTGTTTTAAGATGTTTAGTGGAGAAGTATCTAGAGAAGGGAAGGAAAGTGTATGCTGCCTTCATGGACTTGAAGAAAGCTTATGACAGAATAGATAGGCAAGGTATGTGGAAGGTATTAAGAATATATGGAGTGGAAGGGAAATTGTTGAGTGCTGTGAAGAGTATGTACGAGGGAGCTAGGGTTACGGTGCGAGTGGATGGTGAGCTGAGTGAGTTCTTTGATCTCAGTGTGGGACTGAAACAGGGTTGTGTGATGTCTCCATGGCTGTTTAATATATACATGGATGGGGTTGTAAAGGAGGTGCAGGGTAGGGCAGGGGATGTGGGGGTCGCTCTAATGAATGAGGGTGAGATTTGGAAGCTTCCGGTGTTGCTGTTTGCTGATGATACAGTACTTTTGAGTGAAGATGAATGGGAGTTGCAAGGTTTGGTGAATGAATTTGGGACAGTGTGTAGGAGGAGGAATCAGAAAGTTAATGTAAACAAAAGTAAAGTTATGGTGTTTGAGAGGAATGAAGTCACAGAGTGTGCAGTGAGGTTGGATGGTGAGGATATGGAGAATGTGAGTGCATTCAAGTACTTGGGTAGTGTGATGAGTAAGGATGGAACTTTGGGGGATGAAGTGCGTGAAAGGGTACAGCAGGGAAGGAAGGTCGTTGGTACACTGAAAGCAGTGATGAGAAATAGGGAGGTGAGTATGGAAGTTAAGAAGTCACTGCATGATAGTATTGTGATCTCTACCCTGACGTATGGAAGCGAGGCTTGGACCTTGCAAGAGGGGAACAAGTCAAGAGTGAGAGCAGTGGAAAAGAGTTACTTGAGAGGAGCAAATGGAGTGACGTGGAGGGACAGGTTGACGAATGAATAAGTGAAGGAACGCTGTGGGGTGGATGTGGATGTGGTTGAGAAGATTAGGAGAAATACACTGAGGTGATTTGGACATGTGAGGAGAATGGAGAATGAAAGACTGACTAAGAGGGTGTATGTAGGTGAGGTGGAGGTAGGGAGAGGGAGAGGTAGACCGAGGATGAGGTGGAGGGATGGAGTTGAGAGGTATATGAGTGAGGGGGGGGTGAGTTGGGGGGAGGGTAGTCAAATGGTGGGTAATAGAGCGACTTGGAGGTGTTTTGTCTGCGGCCACCCTTTGCGGGATTAGGGCGTCGGGCTATAGATAGATAGATAGATAGACAGTGTTCATAATTTTGGAGTAATGTTATTTATGTATGTATATATATGTATGTGTGTGGGCGTGTGTGTGTATATGTGTATGTGTGTATATCTATATATGTGTATATGTGTGCATACATATGTAATGTGTAATATGTAACATGTGTGTGTGTATATATAATACAAGATTTTAGATTTGTGTATTTGCCTGTACTAAATCTAAGAAACCATATAACCACTACCATGTCTGCCAAGGAGCTCCGGCTCGGCAGACCATACCGCTTCTTATGTCGTATTGTATTGATATATGTATTATGTTCTCTTACTGGCAATAAAAATATTTTTACTTTACTTTACTTTTACACACACACACACACAAACACACACACACACACACACACACACACACACACACACATTTAATGCTGCCTCCCATCTCCCAGCCCCTTCACTTAAGCATTTCCTCCCTCATTCTCAGTAATTCTCAACCTCCCTCCTACTTCCTTCCTCACTCCCACCCTACCCCTCTCCCTCTCCCACCTAGTAAATCTCTCTCCCTCCCTTTCTCTCCCCCTCCCAACGCTCTCCCTTTACTCCCATCCAGTCCCTCTCTCTCTCTCTCTCTCTCTCTCTCTCTCTCTCTCTCTCTCTCTCTCTCAATCTGCCAATGCCACAGTCTTTACCGTGGCAAACTACGCCATCCCCTCCACTCTCAGCTCCCATAACCCGACCCACTCACTCACTTCCCTCTCACTGCTCTCTGTCTGTCTGTCTACCTACCTGTCCATTTGTGTATCCATCTAACTATCCATTCGTCTCTCTCTCTCTCTCTCTCTCTCTCTCTCTCTCTCTCTCTCTCTCTCTCTCTCACACACACACACACACACACACACACACACAAACTTGTCTCACTTACTTCTTTCCATCCAGACAGGTAATATTCCACCACCTTATTAACCTCTGTCTGTCTCACCCACACACCCACAGATTCATTAACCTGTCATTCACCTCTGTCTGTCAGTCAAATCCTCAAAATCATCCACCTTCGTCTGTTTTACGTATACAATCATCCACCTCCGCATGTTTCACCCAAGTAAGCATCTGTTTCTCTCTGGTATACAAACATTCATCCACCTCTGTCTGTTTCACTCATACTATTATCCACCTCTGCCTGATTCACCACTACAATCATCCATCTCTGCCTGATTCACCCACACAGTCATCCTCATCCACCTCTGCCTGTTTCACTCACACAATCATCCACCTCTGTTCCACCTGTTTCACCAACAGTCATCCGCCTCTGTTCCACCTGTTTCACCAACACAACCATCCGCCTCTGTTCCACCTGTTTCACTCACACAATCATACGCCTCTGTTCCACCTGTTTCACCAACACAGTCATCCGCCTCTGTTCCACCTGTTTCACCAACACAATCATCCGCTTCTGTTCCACCTGTTTCACCCACACAATCATCCACCTCACCCATGCAATGATCCACCTCTATTCCACCTGTTTCACCCACACAATCATCCACCTCACCCATGCAATGATCCACCTCTATTCCACCTGTTTCACCCACTCAATCATCCACCTCTGTTTCACCTGTTTCACCCACCAAACCCGACGGCTGTGAGGAATACTGTGATCCCGGTCGGGTGGTCGGTGCAATTTCGTACCCTTTGGCCAGTTAGCCCATTCAGTACGATGACATGCGGTTTATTCTTGCTGCTATAGGACGATTTTTATGTTGGTTGAAAAAGTATCCTGTAGAGATTTATGTGAAGGCTAGTTTTAACCTGTCTTGTGTGAAAAGTAGTCTTAAGGTGAAGGAAATCGCCTGGGGATGATGATGATGATAATAATAATAATAATAATAATAATAATAATAATAATAATAGTAAATCTAGCTATCTATTGCCAGACGCCTCAATCTCGTAAGGGGTGGTAACAAACAAATCGCCTCCACGTCGCCCTGTCCAATGCCACTTCACTGTCTTGCTCCCAGCTCACACTTCCCTCTCTCATAGACTATAATAATAATAATAATAATAATAATAATAATAATGATAATAATAATAATAATAATAATAATAATAATAATAATAATAGCAGTAGTAGTAATAGTAGTAGTAGTAGTAGCAGTGGCGGTGGTAGTAAAAGTAAAAAAATTACTATTACTACTACTACTACTACTACTAAAATACGTCACCGAAGCAGATACAAAGGGTGGGAATCATCATCATCATCATCATAATTCTGATCATCTTTCCCACAAACACAGGAGTGAGAATCATCATCATCATCATCATCATCATCATCATCACCCCCAACCCTTCTTCCCACAAACACAGAGCGTGGCAATGCATTTCAGCCACATCATTTATACGTGCGAAGTCTGCAACATCTTTAAGCATCTTATTTGGCATCTTACTATCGCGCATTTATCGTCATCAGCGTCCAAGATCACACGGCATTAGTATCATCAATTCTAGCTAACTTTTCGAGATTTTATAACTGGACCCTGCGTGTGTATAGTTTTTCCTTGTTAGTATAATTTTCGACGTTTTATTTTGCAATGATGGAGGTGTAAGATTTTTTTATAATAGTGTAGCTAATAACACCATCATAATTCTCCTAATGATCATATTAATGGTCATATCTATCGCCTTAATTAAAATCACACGAACCATAAACATCATCATAATAATATCCATCATTACACACACACACACACACACACACACACACACACACACACACAGAGTTGAGGAAGCATTATCAGAGTGCATAGGAGAAATGAACCACCTATTCATTTAGTCATCAGCATTATAACTTTCGAAATTCCAAACTCAACAATCAAGCCTGCATAATTTACACATAAAATCAACAGACTTTACTATCATGTTTTATTAATTTCACATTCCTTTATTTTCCCTTCCTCAGTTTAACTCTATTCGTCCCAATTCCATCTTTCCTCTAAAATTATTATCTCTGAACGTCCTCTTGCTTCCCCTAAAGAATTTTCCTGTTATTTATTACATCGTCCATCCAGTACATTCTTTACTTGCTATTTACAGAGGTTCTCCCTGTCCTTTCTTTATTACGTTATCTTATCTCTCTCTCCCAGCTTTACCTACTTCTCTCAGCTTTACCTATATCTCTCCCAGCTTTACCTATATCTCTCCCAGCTTTACCTATTTCTCTCCCAGCTTTATCTATTCCTCTCCCAGCTTTACCTACTTCTCTTCCAGCTTTGCATATTTCCCTTCCAGCTTTACCTACTTCTCTCAGCTTTACCTATAGTTCTCCTAGCGTTGCCTATTTTTCTCCCAGCTTTACCTTTATCTTTCCCAGCTTTACCTATTTCTCTCAGCTTTACCTAATTTTCTCCTAGCTTTGCCTATGTCTCTCCCAGCTTTACCTTTTTCTCTCCCAACTTTACCTATTCCCCTTCCAGCTTTACCTATTTCTCTCCCAGCTTTACCTAAGAGTATTTACTGTTGCTTTTCACTGTGCCTTTCACTATTACCTTTAGCTGTCCCTTTCACAGCACCTTTCACTCTCCCTTTCACTGTACCTTTCACTGTACCGCTCACTATTACCTTTCACTGTATCTTTCACTATACCTTTCACTATCACCCTTCACTGTATCTTTCATTATAACCTTACACTATAACCTCTCACCATACCTTTCACTGCACCTTTCACTGTTACCTTTCACAGTACCTTTCACTGTACCTCTCACTATTACTTTCACTGTAACTTTCACTATAACCTTACACTATAACCTCTCACCGTACCTTTCACTGTGCCTTTCACTGTTACATTTCACTGCACCGCTCCTGTCTGCTGTAACTCTAGTCTTACACTGCTCAATTTTCTTTTTCCCTTCAGTCTTCAATTTATACCAAACCTATTATTTTCGTACCCTCCTCTGCTCCCCTGGGATTCCGTCTTATGTATTTTCTTGAACTTTTTCTTTTTCTAAATTCTTTCCTCTTCTTCCGTTAACCTGTCCACCATTTTTGCTTTCTTGCTTCTGTATATATCTTTAAGGAGAATTGTTATCATTGTCTTCGTACTCGACATTGCTCCCTTGGGTATCTGTGTGGTGTGTTTTCTGTCAGTTATTTTTCTCCTTACTCATTCGTTTCTCTGTAGTTCTTATCTTTTTATTGTCCTCTATGGCATTAGGGAAAATTATTATTATTACCTAGGTACTTAATATTACTCCCTTGACCATTGACTTGTGCATAATTTTCTCTCTGTATTTCATCTCAAACATATCTTTCACTACAGTTCTGCATTCTTATATTCTCCAAGATATTAAGGAGAATTATACTGCTCTCATCATTTTATATATCCACTATATTACCCGCATACATTACACTGCTGCCCTGCTCTTCCATTTTTTCAGTATTTCCTCATCCTATTTTCTTATTCTGTTCTTTCCTCCTCTATGTCTCCTTCTTCCGCCTTCCTGCCTGACCTGCCGCACTTTCTAATCTACTCCTGTTTGCCTGTCCCTCTGCTTGCCTGCCTGCCTTCTTAATCTACTCTGCCTGATCTATTCTGCCCTCCTGCCTGCCCGCCTGTCTACCTGTCCAATATGTCTGCCTGCCTGTCTACCTGTCGAGTATGTATGTCGCTTGGTTACCTATCTAGTGTGTTTACCTGTATGACTACCTACCAGTCCATGTGTGTCTGCCAGTCAGCCTACCTACCTGTCCAGTATGTCTGCCCTTCCTGACCTCTGACATCTTGCCTTTTTTGTCTGTCTGTCTGTCCTCGTGTATGTATATCTTGTTTACTGGGTCCTTGTATGGTTGTCTGTCTGCTTGTTCCGTCTGCCTTCCTGACCTGTCACGCTTTCTGACCTAATCTGCCCGTCTGCCTATCCTCCTGCCTACCTTCTGATCCAATTTTCTGAATCCTCCTGCCTGCCTGCCCGCCTGTCCAGTCTGATCTACTCTGTCCCCCTCACGACATTTCTGCCTATGCTAACGCCTCCCTTCACTCTCAAATGTCTGTCTACTTTCCCATCTGTCCTACTGTCTACCTTCCTGCCTTCCTGCCAAACCATCTCTCTACCTGCCTGCTGTTTGCCTATCTGTCTCCCTACCGACCTGCCGTCCTGCCTAACCATCTCTTTACCTGCCTGCCTGTCTGCCTGCGTGCCTGACCTACCATGTCCGTCTGCCTGTCCTGTGAACTCGTGTGCCAGCTTTACGCCCGAGAGGCCCGAATCATCTGTCCCAATATCCTGCCCTCGACACTGAGAAATAGGTCCGTCCCCCCTCCATGTGAACTCCTCTCTCTCTCTCTCTCTCTCTCTCTCTCTCTCTCTCTCTCTCTCTCTCTCTCATGTACTCTTTTTTCTTTGATACTGAGAAATAGATCCACCCTCCCTTCCATGTGAACTCCTCTGTCCTCCCTCCCTCTCTCTCTCTCTCTCTCTCTCTCTCTCTCTCTCTCTCTCTCTCTCTCTCTCCTATATTCCATAAGACCTCCTCTGTCCTCTTCATCTTCTCCAAATCATTTTTCTCTCCTCTCTCCCTCCTCCTAATGTAATCCTACTCTTCTCTCTCCTAAATGTTTTCTTTCTCTCCTATCCTTCAGGGTACTCTTCCGTCCTCCCTTCATTCTCTCCATGCCATATTCCTCTCCTCTCTCCCTCTTCCTTAGGTACTCTTCCTCTCTTCTCTCTCCCTCCTGCTATGTACTCTTACTCGCTCTTCTCTCCCTTTGATGCATTCGTTCTCTCATAGCCTCCCTGTTTACTCCTCCGTCCTCCCTCCATCCTCCCTGAGTACTTTTTCTCCCTTTTCTCCCTCCCCTTCATTTGTTCTTACTCTCTTCTCCTCCTCAACTACCCTTATCCTCTTCTCTCCTCCAAAAAGTATTCTAACTCTCCTACTCTTCCTGTATAATTTTATCTCCTCTTTTGTTCTCCTCGTCTTTCCCTACTTAAGTACTTCTCCATTTTTCCTGTGTACTGCTATACTACTACTACACCTACTACTACTGCTACTGCTACTACTACTACTACTAACAGTGCTACCGCTACTACTACGACTACAACTACTACTACTGCATTAAACTACTACTACTCCTACTAATACTAATACTATTTTTCTTCGCTAGACATGACTCCACTTCCCTCTACGAAAAACTCTTCTTCTTCCCTCTATATCCTCCTCCTCCCCCCGGACTTAATACCATCCTCCCTCTCCGTCCCTCCTTCCTTCCCTCCTCCTTCCTTCCCTTCTTCCTTCCTTCCATTTTTTCCCTCCATTCTTCCTCTTCTAACCAACGCCATTCCACCACTTCCATATTAACATAACGCTCTCTCTCTCTCTCTCTCTCTCTCTCTCTCTCTCTCTCTCTCTCTCTCTCTCATGCATTCGTTCCCTTCTCCCTACAAACAGCTCTCCTCCACGCCCTTCCCTCTTCTCTCCCTCCCCCTCCCTCCCAGTGTGCTTGTCCTCCCTCTCCCTATAAAGATCGTCTCTCCACTCTCTCCCTTACGTAACATAATATCCTTCCTTTCCTCCCTTCCCCCCTCTCCCTCTCTCCCCGTGTTACTGCTCCTTCCCTCCCTTCCTCTCTCCTTATGTTACTGCTCCTTCCCTTCTCTCCCTCCCTCTCTCCCCATGTTACTGCTCCTTCCCTTCCCTCCCTTAATCTCTCCCCATGTTACTGCTCCTTCCCTTCCCTCCCTTACTCTCTCCCCATGTTACTGCTCCTTCCCTTCCCTCCCTCACTCTCTCCCCATGTTACTGCTCCTTCCTTTCGCTCCCCCCTCCCCCTCTTTCTATATTACTGCTCCTCTCCCTTCCAACATCTTCCTCCCACTTCTCTCCTTAAACAACACTTCCTTCCCCCCCCTCCTTCCCCCCTCCTTCCTTACTTTCTAGTTATGTCTCTCCACTCTCCTTACGTAACACCCCTCCCTCCTTCCCTCCCTCTCCCTCCCTCCCTCCTCTCCCCATAAGTACAATTTCTCTCTACTTCCATCCTCAGATAATTGCTTACTTCCTTCTCTCTCTCTCTCTCTCCAGACCCAAACACTAGGCCGGCTACACTGATCTGCCTTTGCTCCTTAAGAGTTTTTTTTTTTCAATTTCCTTTAAGCCTCCAGTAAAGAGACCCTAGTTTCCTCCCCCTTCTCTCTCCCTCCATCCCCCTCCACTCTCCCTCCAGCTCCCTCACTCTCCCTCCAACCCCCTCCACTCTCCCTCCATCCCTCTCCTCTTTCCTCCATCTCTCTCCTCTCATCTCCTTCCATCCCAGCACCTTCCCTGGGCATGATTTCCTCTCCACATTCCCTCCCTCCACTTCCATCACTCTCACTCCCCCTCCATGTTTCTCTCTCTTTTCCTCCTTCCTTCTAACCCCCCCCCCCCCGCCTCTCCTTCTCCTCGTCCCCCCGTGTCTGTCTGTCTGTCTGTCTGTCTGTCTCTGTCTCTCTCTCTGTCTGTCTGTCTCTCTCTCTCTCTCTCTCTCTCTCTCCGTATACATGAGTTAGTCTTGTATAGCGTGTCATTGCGGAAGAAGAGCTGGAAATGTATAAAAAAGTTAGTTATGTATATGTTTAGTGGCAAAGCGAAAGGGCGAGAGGCGAGGTGGTGTGGTGTGGTGTGGTGTGGCGCTATCATTAATGCGCCACAACTCACTGCGGCCCCGTCCGATCGCGACAACCCATTTATTTAGTGAGGGCCGCCGCTGGGTCCCTCACACCGCCTGAACACACAAACAACACACCAGCCGCACCGACACACTCCTTCTTATAACGATCGTGCACTCTAACACACACAACTCACACGTCAGCCACACCAACACACACTCTTGTTCGTGTACTCGCATCTATAGCGATCAAACACGTCCGCAGCACCAGCACACACAAACAACACACCGGCCGCACCCACATACTGCCCCTGTTTGTGTAATCGCACTTACAGTATAAAGAACCACGTCCCTTAGCAGCCAGATGGAATTACGGCGGATACGCAACATATACAAATAACACGCCTTCTTCACCAACACACTCCCTCCTTTGGTGTATTTACATCTATAATGACAGGCAATAACAACACTCCTCACCAGTCACAAGTGGGATGGAACTGTGACCCTCTCTGTCAGATCCCTAAGCTTCTATATCTTCTCTATGTCACACAGACGACTATTCAACTTTCAGATACGCAGGCTATCACCCTGTTGTTATTGGACCCCTTGGTGTGACTTCCAGAGGCCTATCTTTTTTATATGCATATCAACAGAATGAATTACGCACGCTGTCATTCTCTCTCACATGCCACTGTCAAGGTACTGATTTATCCGAGGGTCTAGTAGTTAGAAAGCCCCAGCTGGAGTGATGGCCTGGCTATAACTAGAGGTATTTCTATGCCATGCAGAGTAGTAGACTGAACGTCTCTGAAATGTAAAGGACTACGGCGGCATTCCTTTAGGCTCCTACACAACGAAGGAGGTGATACTGGGTCATCTGTTACCAATTTTATTTCTTGAGATAGGGGAAGCAACAGCGAGGGTGTTTTTAGGACATACTGTTGGATTTATAAAGGTGTATTATAAATGGTTACTGCACAAATTAAATCCCAGTCCTATCTCCCCTTGTTACGGTGGATTCAGCCTTGTTACTTCTGCTAGCTATGAACCAAATTTTAACACACTGCCTATATAGCAATGAAACAAAATGGAAATATGAATTCGCAGGAATAGACCAGTAACCACGTCCAGTCGCCTGTAGCAGTTTGATTGGTGACTGACCTGGTTTCCTGGTTCTAAATGGAAAACTGAAGTGTGTCAGTAAGTTGGATGAATTAGTAAACGGTGTGGACTAATACACTGGGTCTAGTTGCACTCGAACACACGCGCACATACACATAGACGCACAGGGATGTTAGCAAGCGTGCACACACACACACACACACACACACACACACACACACACACACACACACAAGGAAGAAACAGTCGCTTGCACATGGATCAACAAAATCGTTTAGCAACTGAATCGAAAAAAAAATCGATGGGAGGTTACGTCACTAAATTAAATATGGCGTCACTAAATGAGGGGTTAATGGACTGTTAATTAAAAGACCCTTGAAGGAAACATAAATTAAATGATAAAGACACCATCATACTAAAGTGATTATAGTCTGTTTTCATCTGACGGAACTGGGACATTCTCACAAATACTCAAGTCGTGCTTACATGAATTTCGATGAGCCTTAGCTATGGGGTACGACTGAGTCTCCTTGGTTACTAGTCAAATCAACCCTCCAGTCTGACTACACATGGCCACCAACCGAGCAGAATGGGGTAAGGGGTCCTAGCCAGGTAAAAAAAAAAAAAAAACGCTCTGTATAAGAAGAATGTTTCTATATCGGTGGGAGATTTTTTTTTATATATTCCATTTGGCATTTTAATTTTCCAGGACGATCGCCCTTCTATATTTTTCTTCTTCTTTTTTTAACTCTAACCCATCTTACGCAATCCTAATTTTACCTAACAGCATAACCTAACTAACAAACTAACCTAACCTGGCACTAAGAGAAAACCTACCCTATCCTAGATTTTCCTGGATTAAGAAAAAAGGAGCAAAAATTATACAGAGAAAGTAAATCGGCGTACCAGTGAGGGAAGATTTTTTTTTTTTTTTTAACAGGATAGGGTACGAGGTGAAGTCCAATGGAGGTGTTAGGTAAATGTGGGGGTCCTTTGAAGAGAGTCCTTGGCTTCGAGCGTCTTGATATTTCTGGTTCCTGTGTACAGGGACATATGGGCACAATCATATACACGCACATACACACCGCTTAACATACACAAATTTTTATAAGACACACAAAAAAACGTTGGAGTAATATAGACAGACAGACAGACACACAGACAGACAGACACACAGACAGACAGACAGACAGACAGACAGACACACACACACACACACACACACACACACACACACACACACACACACACACACACACACACACACACACACACCATACCTCCCTCCACACAGACACATCATACTCCCCACACACAACACTCATGCAAATACCCGTATACCCACAGGCCTACAACACCTACACATAAACTACACTCCAAACACACCATTTATCTCGGTTATAATTAAACTCTATACAAACACACATCACTGACATTTGTCCCCGTTGTTCCACTTTACTGTATTGTTTTTCCTGCGACGGGTTACTGATATTACGTCCAGAACAAAACACATTCATATAAAACATACAGGATTTAGGCCATCTGTTTTTCCATGTAAAGTCTAGTCACACACACACACACACACACACACACACACACACACACACACTCTTTCCCTTCTAGATTTTCGTAACTTTGTGTATCGGTGGACGTAAACTCAAATAAGATGCATCCTATTGCTCGTGACCATAAAGGTGTCCGTACACCAGAACGGTCAAGGCGAGTCGTATAGAGTCGTGTCATGTCATAAGTCATTTAAGTTGTGTGAAAAAGAGCCTGACTCCCTGCACATCAAAACAGCTGAGACGAGTCATGTCACATTCAGTAGATCACGCTGTACGACTCACGATTCTAACTTTCATAAACGTGTACGTTACTCCCCAGAAACAGAACACAGCTAGGGAATCATGTTCTTTACTGTCCTGCTTTTAACGATACCATACTCTCTTCACTCTAACCTGGCCTAGAATTGCCATCTCTTTGCCTTGAATGCTGAGCCGTAGCAGAAGATTAGTACCAGAATATGGTGCCTGTCACGAAGAAGTGCTATGTAAAGGATGTACAGCTGTACTGTTGCCAATCTCCATCACAAACCTACGTAAAATAAGCTGCAAAAGGAAGAAAATTTGGGCCAAGTTGGAGTAAAAGGAGTATAGTAATAGGAAGCACCGAAATGAACGGATATTTAATTTGGCTTTCTCTCATCTTTTGTTTTCTTGGAGGGGACAATCTTGCGGGCTTCTGGCCTTTGGCTCCTGCTTCCTTGCATTAAAAAAAAGTCTTACCACAGCGGTGAAATGTTGACAGCGAACTGAATTAGACATAGATTATAAGTTAAATACTGTATCCATGTCCTCCTATGGCATAAGTATTGAATAGCCAAATCCTTCACAGGCATTTACTTAGCCTTATCTGTCTATACATTTATATACACAAGAGAATGAAAAATTACAGCACGAGTAGTTATTCTGATCAAACACCCACTGTCAATGTGCCCAATCTGCTTGAGTCTCGTGGGATACTGATAAACCTGACTCTTCGTTTATTTCAGTATTAATGGGATTTTTTTTCCTTAATCATGTGTGTGTGTGTGTGTGTGTGTGTGTGTGTGTGTGTGTGTGTGTGTACCGAGGGATACATCAATCAATATGGAGGACGATGTACACATGTAAATCATAACGCGACCGAAATGGCCAGTTTATGGGCCATAGGGGAGTGAAACCTGGCCATAAACCCAATATATATGGCAGCCCACTCTTATTTAACTTGGTGGGGGTAGAGAACAGAGGTGACGGATTTTTATGGTTGTTTCTCGAGGATTTGATGACATGGAAAAACAATGACATCCTTTCTCTACTTAATTTTTCATGTATATGTAGAAGGAATGAGGGAGTGCATAGGAAGGGAGAGATGGAAGGGAATGTGGGAGGGGAGAGGTGGAGGGACAGAAGAAGGAATACAAAGAGATGGAGGGATATATGAAGAGGTACATGGAAAGGGAGGGATGGACTAGCACATCAGAAGAAAGGGAGGGAGAGAGAAATTTCAGAGAAGGGATAGATGGAGGAGTAGCAAGGAAATGAGGAGTGGATGGGTACATGACGAGGAAGGGAAGAAGGAATAAGTATTAATCTAGATACCGAATACAAGAAGTGATGTATTTTTTGTGTATTTCTCAGTCTATTTGCGGGTCTCCATGCGCACTGACCTATTTTCTTGCCCATAAAATCGGTATAAATGTCAGCTTTCTCGTATCTTATCGAGGTGGAAGGAACGAATACATGGACTGATTTTGTGTGTGTGTGTGTGTGTGTGTGTGTGTGTGTGTGTGTGTGTGTGTGTGTGTGTGTGTGTGTGTGTGTGTGTGTGTGTGTGTGTGTGTGTGTGTGTGTACTCTAGGCAAACTGACTTTTTTTTACTGTTTACACATTTTCACTGTCCTCACCTCTCTGGCCTAATTTTTCAGTCCTTCCCACTCCCTTTTTATTCCGTCTTTTCTGTCCTGCCTCTTTCCTGCCACCTCTTCTTGCCCAGTCCTCTTCTTTTTTCTGCTATTTCCATCCCTCCCCGTCCGCTTTCTGTCAAATCCGTCTCTCCCACCTTTCAATCCTACTTCTCGTCTATCTTTCCTGCTCCAGTCTGTTTCCCTTTCCCCCTCTCCTGTCCTTCTCACTCTCGTCTGTCCCTTCCTATCCATTTAGTCACAACCTTTTCAAGTTTCGTCTACCCTCACCCCTTTCACTGTCCTATTTATTTTCTATCCTGCCAACGCTATACCCCTCTCCCTTTCCTTCTCTCATCTTCCACTCCTATCTTTCGTTCTCTTGCTCCTTCCTTATCATCCCCTTACCTCTACAAATCACCCCTTTATCCTACGTTCCCTCATCTCTCTGGTACCTTTCATAGGTACTTGCCTTCCTCACCTCAGCTTATCATTATCCCTGTCGTTTTGTCCCTTCTACTATGTAGTCGGTACTGCCTTAATGCTATCTGTTTTGCGTCTCTATGCAGTCCAATTATCATAACAGTACTCGATCTTTCCTCCTCATCTTCTGCTCTCAAATTCCTTTCGCTCTTTGTGCCACTTTCCCTAACAATACTGATACAGCTTCTTACTTTATCATATTAATATTTTAGCCCCCCCACCTCCACCTCTCTCTCTCTCTCTCTTTCTGTGTGTGTGTGTGTGTGTGTGTGTGTGTGTGTATACTCTAGGCAAACTGACTTTTTCTTACTGATTACACGTTTTCACTGTCCTCACCTCTCCGGCCTGCTTTTTCGGTCCTTCCCTCGCTATTTTTTATTCCGTTATCCCTGTCCTGCCTCTTTCCTGCACCTCCTCTTGCCCACTCTTCTTGTTTTCTGCTATTTCCGTCACTCCCCGTCCCCTTCTGACAAATCCCTCTCTGTTCCTTCTCCCACCTTTCAATCCTTCTTCTCGCCTATCCCTCCTGCTCCAGTCTATTTCCCTTTCCCCCTCTCCTGTCCTGCTCTCTCTCTCTCTCGTCTGTCCCTTCCTATCCGTTTAGTCACAAAATTTTCACATTTCGTCTACCCTCACTCCTTTCACTGCCCTATTTTTATTATCTATCCTGCCAACGCTATACCCTTCTTCCTTTTCTTTTCTCCTTTTCCACTCCATCTTCCGTTCCCTTGTTCCTCCCTTATCATCCCCGTATCTCTACAAATCACCCCTTTATCTTTCGTTTCCTCACCTCTCCCGTATCTCTCATGGGCATCTCAAATTTGTCTTCCCTACCTCAACTCATCAATATTCCTATCGTTTTGTTCCTTCTACTGTATAGTCGTTACTGCCTTGATACTACCTATTTTGCGTCTCTGTACAGTCCAATTAACGTAATATTACTCGATTTTTCCTCCTTATCTTCTGCTCTCAAATTCCTTTCGCTCTTTGTGCCCATTTGTCTAGCAACACTGATACAGCTTACTTTTCTTATTAATTTTTTAGCCCCACCTCTCTCTCTCTCTCTCTCTCTCTCTCTCTCTCTCTCTCTCTCTCTCTCTCTCTCTCTCTCGCATACATATTCTCCGACTTCCCGCCTACATATCTTCATTTTACAGTCCAGCTCTCTTCCACTTTCAGAATTACTCACCACTTAGCCAACATTACCTTACTTTCTCTCGTCCCTTCTCTCATTTCCAGCTCAGCATTCTGTTTCACCGTCATTTTCTTGCTTGTCAGGTATAATTATTCCCTTGTACAAAGGAAAAGGGGAAAAAGAAGTGTGTGGTAATCATAGGGGCATTTGTCTTCTTAGTATAATAGGAAAAGTGTATGGTAGGATACTTATAGACAGAGTTAGAGAAAGAACAGAGAAATTAGTTGGAGAAGAACAGGGAGGCTTTAGGAAGGGAAGAGGTTGTGTAGATCAGATATTCATTCTTAGATCTTTAGTGGAAAAGTTTCTAGAGAAGGGAAAGAAGTTGTATGCGGCTTTCATGGATTTGGAGAAAGCATATGACAGGGTGGATAGACAAGGATTGTGGAAAGTGTTAAGAATATATGGAGTAGATGGGAAGTTGTTGAATGCTGTGAAGAGTATGTACGATGGTGCGAAGGCTGCAGTGCGTGTGGATGGTGAACTAAGTGAATTTTTCTCTTTGAAAGTTGGTTTGAAACAAGGATGTGTCATGTCTCCATGGTTGTTCAATCTGTACATGGATGGGGTAATAAAAGAGGTACAAGGTAGGGTAGTGGATGTTGGAGTGGCCCTGGTGAGAGAGGATAGTGTTTGGAAACTCCCTGTACTGTTGTTTGCAGATGATACTGTGTTGTTGAGTGAAGACGAAGGGGAGCTGCAAGGCTTGGTGGATGAGTTTGAGAGAGTGTGTAAGAAACGGAACCTAAAGGTGAATGTAGGGAAGAGTAAAGTGATGGTCTTTGAGAGAGGTGAAGTTAGTGAATGTACAGCAAGGTTAGATGGTGAGGAATTGGAAAATGTGAGTACGTTTAAGTATTTGGGTAGTGTGATGAGTAAGGATGGAGGTTTGGAGTGTGAAGTGCTTGAAAGGGTACAGCAGGGAAGAAAGGTTGCTGGTTCCTTGAAAGCAGTGATAAGAAACAGGGAAGTGAGCATGGAAGTGAAAAAGTTACTACATGACAGTATTGTGATACCAACTCTAACGTACGGAAGTGAAGCTTGGACATTGTTGGAAGGACACAAGTCAAGAGTGAGAGCAGTGGAAATGAGTTATTTAAGAGGAGCCTGTGGAGTCACGTGGAGAGACAGGCTGACGAATGAGGATATAAAGGAGCGTTGTGGTGTGGATGTGGATGTGATAGGAAGCGTTATGAGGAACACACTGAGGTGGTTTGGCCATGTGGAGAGGATGGAGGGCGAAAGACTGACGAAGAGAGTGTATGTGAGTGAGGTGGAGGGGGGAAGAGGGAGGGGGAGGCCAAGGATGAGATGGAGGGATGGGGTGGAGAGGTATATGAGAGAGGGGGGTGTGAGTTGGGAGCAGGGCAGTGAAATGGCGGGGGACAGGGCGACTTGGAGGCGATTTGTTTGTGGCCACCCCAAACGGGATTGAGGCGTCTGGCAATAGATAGATAGATAGACTATTATTACTGGCATACTTCCAGTTTTACAGCTAATTTACTCCTTATTCCTTACTTCCTAGACATGTAATTTCGCTTTTATTGCAACTGTTTATCTACGCTTTATTTTTTGTTTTCTTTGTTTTTCCATTAACTTTATTCACTATTTCTCACGCCAATTTTCTTTCCTCTAATATGTTTTTTCTGCCTTGTTTTAATCAGCCTGTAATTTCCTGTGTCTGTCCCTCCATTTTCCTGCCTACTGTTGTCTTTTTTCCCTTTCATTTTCTCCTTATTAACCCTTTATTCCCTCCCTTTCTTCTTCGCATTTTCCTACACAATAAACCATTCTTCTTGCCTTTATTCCTACATTTATTTCTCCGTTTTACCCTCGATTCCTACATTCATTCATCCTTATATCTCATTCTTACATCCTTCCACCCATTTTCCTTCTCATTCCTATATCATTCGTACCTTGTCTCCCTCTCATTCCTACATTCCTTGTTACTTTTCCTTCCTCTCACTTCTACATTCCTTCTTCCCTTTTTTTCCCTCCCATTCCGACATTCCTTCCTACCTTTTCTCTCTCCTATTCCTTGACTAATTCATTCCTTTTCCCCTTATAGTTTCTACATTCCACCTTCTCTTTATCTTTGACACAATAAACTGTTTTTACTTTCTTACTGTTGTCTTTTCTTTGACCCTCCTTAACCCCTCTTCCTTCCTTCTTTTCTGAGTACTTTCTCTTCTCCTTTCAACCTTCTTTAATTTTCTCCTTCTCTTCGTATTTTTCTTCACCACAAACTCTTCCCCTTATTCTTGATGTCTTCTTTTATTCTCCCAACGCCTCTGCGTCCACCCGCCTCTGATTTATTTTCTCCTCCTCCTCCTCTTATTCTCCCTCCCATCTTATCCTTCCTTTATTTCCTCCACCTATCCCTCCCATTTTATTCTTCCTTTATTTCCTCCACCTCTTTCACCCACTGTCTTTATTTCTCCTCGATGCCTCTTCATCCTCTCGATTCACATTACATTTTCTCCTCCTCTCATTCTTCCAGTATTTTCTCTACATCTTCCTCCCATTCATCTGAGTAATAAACAGTTCTCCTTACTTTCCATTCACCATTTATTCCTTCTTTTATCCTCCTCAACGTTACTTCCTCTCCTCATTTCACGTTACTCTCTCTCTCTCTCTCTCTCTCTCTCTCTTCTATCACCTTGTCTCCCTCACATACTTCATCCTCATAAATCCTTCTCTCTATTTTTGTCCCTGTGTTTATCTTTCTCTTTACTTTTCCTTTATTGCTCGTTTATACTTCTCGGGTATCCCTTCCTTCCTCTTTTTATTCCCTCTTTATTACTTCCTTTCTCCATCATCTTCTTCTTCCTTCACCGCCAATACATTTTACGTGGTGTGTGTGTGTGTGTGTGTGTGTGTGTGTGTGTGTGTGTGTGTGTGTGTGTGTGTGTGTGTGTGTGTGTGAGAGAGAGAGAGAGAGAGAGAGAGAGAGAGAGAGAGAGAGAGAATTTTTTATAACAATGGGTGAAAGGTCAAGGTCACAGGGCAAGATCACCGTAAAGCTTAGATCCCATTTAGACCAGACTTGGCGGAATGGTTGAGGGTAAGGCAAGGATGAAGTGATTGTACAGGTATTTCGAGAACAATCAATCAAAGGTCAAGGGTACAGATAAGAGTCAAAGGTGTGGTCGTATAATCTAAAACAGTGATTCAACTTAGACCAAACTGTGTGGACAAGTTGAGGGTAAGACGAGGAGGAAGCGAATCGATTTTGAGAACGGGTCAAAGGTCACAGGGCAAGGTCTACTCAAGAAGATTTAATCCGATTTTAACTAACGGGGAAGGGTTGAGGCTCAGCCAAGAATGAAGCACAGAATGAAGGTCACAGAGTCAAGATAAATGTTAGGCTCTTATGTTTACTGCTGGGTAAGGGTGGTAAAGTCTGAGAGCTCCTTCCTGTCTTTATTATTCCTCTCTCTTTAATAATCTGTTTTATTTTTCCTCAGTGTCCTTCTCCATTCCCCTGCTTGTTCTTATTTTCCTCCCTCTGTCGTAACATCTTTTAATCTTCCTCAATGTCTTCCTCCATTCCCCTTCCTGTCTTTATTATTCCTCCCTCTTTAATATTTTCCCTTTATTCTTCTCAGTATCTCTTCCCCACCCTCCTCCTTGTCTTTATTTTCCTCACTCTTTCATAAAATTTAAATTTCCTCAACGCCTCTTTCTTCATTCGTATAAAGTTACATTCTCGCCTTTTATTTTCCTTTATTACCTTCTTTTCTTCCTCATATTCTCCTCCGTCTCTCTCTCTCTCTCTCTCTCTCTCTCTCTCTCTCTCTCTCTCTCTCTCTTACATTACTGTCTTTTACTCTGTCCCTTCATTTTATATCTTCTATCCACACACCTCCCCCTCGTCTAACTCCCTTTCTCCCCTTCTTTTTACCCTACATCATTCCTCCGTTTCTCTCTTTTCTCTCTTATTGCTCTCTACATTCCTCTTTACTCCCTCGTCACTCGTATCTTCCTTCACTGTTTCCTCCTCCTTCTCCTCCTCCTCCTACATCCTCCTCTCTTTTACTTACTTTTTTTCTCTATTTCTCATCACATTTGTCTATACTTCCTTCTCACTCATATCCACTTCCACTGCCGTCCCTCCCACGCTCCCAGACATATCCTCTTAAATCACTCCTCTTCCTCCTCTTCCTCGTACTTTCTTCCACTTCCTCTTAATTCTCCTCCATTCCTCTTATCTCCCCTTCCTCTTACTAGTCCTCCTTTTCCTCGTCATCCTCCTTCTCCTCTTACTTCCCCCAAACATATTCATTTCATCTTGTTAATCTTTCTTCTTTATATACATTCTTCTGTATAACTTTCTCCCTACATATTCTCTTTATACCTTCCTTATTTCTCCTGCTATTGCTTTTCCTTCCTCTCTACACTTCTATGAATTTTCCTTTATTATACGTCAATCTGTCATTATTCTTCCCTTTTTATGTTCCTTCATCCATCTATAGAATTCTTTTATCATATATTTATTTCGACCGTCTATGGTTTTTATTTCCGTCTTGAGGTTCTTTAAATCTTTTCCCTGGAATATCCTTCACTCATCTTCTCTACTCCTTTCCTATTTTCTCTTTCTTGCAGTCCTCCTCTCACTTACACAGACCCTCTTCTCTTCCTTCCTTCTTTCTGCCTTTCATTCCTCCTTTTTTCCTTACTTCCGTCCTCTTTGTCTGTCTCTTTCTTTTTTTCCTTACAGTCTCCCTTCCCTCCCTCCTTCCTTCTTTCCTTCCTTCGTTTCTCCTTCCTTCCTTCCTTTTCTCCTTCCTTCCTTGTTTCTAGTATAGTTCCCAGTAAGAGTCGAATACAAAACTGTGTTGTGGCAAGCTGTTTAAGTGATCACGAAAAACTGTTTATCTTTTACTCACGATTATCACACACCTCTCATATTGGTCTAAAAAAAAAAAAAAAATGGCATACATACTGTACATGCATAGGAAGTCGTGTGTGTGTGTGTGTTCTTACCTAATTGTTCTTATCTAATTTTATCTTTACAGGAATGAGTCAAGCTCGTACTGTCCCGTGTCTAAAACCATATTTATCGTACATATCCTTAAATTTGTGAATTGTTTTGGCACACACTATTTCATTCGGTAGTGCATTCCATTGATCAATTGCTCTGTTTGGGAAACTGAATTTCCTTACGTCTTTATCACCTCTCTTCTTATGCAGTTTTTTGCAGTGTCCTCTTGCTGATGCTTCTCCATATGTTAAGTAATCATTTATGTCTATTTTCTCCTTTCCTGATATGCACTTATATAGCATTATCATGTCACCTCTTTTCCTTCTCTCCTGTAAAGTTGGTAGATTCAGTTTATTTAGTCTTTCTTCGTAGCTTAGGTCCCTTAAGCTTGGTATCCATCTTGTAGCGGCCCTTTGAACTTTTTCAATCTTGTCTATGTGCTTTTTGAGATGAGGACTCCAGACTACTGATGCATATTCCAGGGTTGGTCTAATGAACGATGTTATTATCCTTCTTAGCATGTCTTCATTTATGTATATGAATGCTATTCTCATATTTGCAAGCAGTGTATACATGTTCCGTACCTTCTCGCTGATGTGGTCAGCCGGAGATAGTCTGTTATTGATAATCACACCTAGGTCTTTCTCTCTTTCTGATGTGTATAGGGTTTTATTTCCTAACTTATAATCCCAATCAGGTCTTTTTCCACTTTTACCAAACTTGATTACATAACACTTGTCCACATTGAATTCCATTAGCCATGTACTACTCCATTCATGAAGTTTATTTAATTCTTCTTGTAGCTCTTTGCAAGAGTCTGTGTTAGTAATTCTCCTTTGTATTTTTGCATCATCTGCAAACATATTCAGATAGCTCTCATTTCCAGTGTTACTGTTTATATCATTTATATACACTAAAAACATGATTGGTGCCAGCACTGAACCCTGTGGTATTCCACTAGTCACTTCTTTCCATGATGAGTAGTTTCCTCTTAGTACTGTCCTCATTTCTCTTTTTATGAGAAAGTCTTGCATCCAACAAAACAGTTTGCCTCGAATTCCTCCTTGATGGTACAGTTTCCATAAAAGTCTTTGGTGTGGTACTGTGTCAAAAGCTTTCTTGAAATCTAAATAGATACTGTCCACCCATCCTTCCCTTTCCTGTATTGTGTTTGTTACTTTGTCATAGTAGCTCAACAGATTAGTAACACATGATTTTCCTTTTCTGAAACCAAACTGTCTTTCTGTTATCATACTGTGTTCTTCTAGATGATTTACCCAAGCTTTTCTTATAAGTTTTTCTAATACCTTGCTTACAACACTGGTCAGTGATACTGGTCGGTAGTTGAGTGGATTTTGTCTATTTCCTTTCTTGAATAAGGGGACAATATTTGCTTTTTTCCAAATATCAGGTAGTTTACCTTGACTCAAGGATTTCTTGAAAATTATAAATGTGTGTGTGTGTGTGTGTGTGTGTGTGTGTGTGTGTGTGTGTGTGTGTGTGTGTGTGTGTGTGTGTGTGTGTGTGTGTGTAATTATGTACATAAAGAGTTCATGATGTAGGTGTACGTGCTTATATATGTATGTACGTGTCTATGTAGAGCTATGTAAGCGTCTCATGTGCGTCTCCAAGTGGTGGACTCAGCATATATTCAGGAGGGAAAAACTGCAGGAGCCATTAGGGGCGAACCCGAGGCGGCGAGAAGACCGGGCGAACTCTCAAAAAAAAAAAATAATTAAAAAAAAAAAAATAAATAAATAAATAAATAAATACACGCCAAAGTTCGTGCCATCAAATCTTTTTGGATCTTTCTGTATTTCTGAAAACCAGAAACTGCTACAAAATCAATAGTTACTCCATCTAGCAGTATAATTTTTGTTGGCTCTCTTTATTCCTTCCATCCTGTGACTTATTTTAATGATTTTACTCTTGCTGCTTCCATATGATTTCCTTCAGCTTAGGGGCTTCCTCGTGGTGAAGGGGTTAATGGAGGCTATTATCTAACCTGTCTAGTTCGAAAAGTCTATCCTCTAAACTGAAAACAATTGTTTTAAGGTAGAAAGGATTAGGTGAAACATACATCATCTGCCCGAAGGGGTTAAAATCGTCGCAAAAACTGACCCATCCTCCCCGCCCCCCCAAAAAAAACATCAATAAATAAAAAGTTGTACAGATCAGTCGACCAAAACCATCAGTTATAATACTAACAAAGCCTTTTAAAACATCTCTATAAAAATCAGTATGAAAAAACGCCAAAAATATAATCTAAAATTTTTCAGTAAAAAGGCTACTGCAAAACCGCCAGTCTCATTAAGAAGTAATGCTAAAAAGGTCGTAAAACATTAAAACTATCTCCTGCCTTTACTCTCTCTCTCTCGCTCTCTCTCTCTCTCTCTCTCTCTCTCTCTCTCTCTCAGGGTCGTATCTCATCTAATCTAACCTTCACCTCGAATAATTAAAGCAGAAAAAGCAGTCATATTAACTTTTACATTTACATTGTAATATATATAATAATTTCATTAAGCATTCTTCATCCTACATTTACATCTGCAAATTTTCGCAAGAGTTTTATATATATATATATATATATATATATATATATATATATATATATATATATATATATATATATATATATATATATATATATATATATATATATATATATATATATAAGAGAACACAGGAAGGAAAAACAAATGAATAAAAAAAAAAAATCCATACACCAGATTACTGGTGTCCTTTATTAAAAAAATATCTGTAACAGTTAGACTTGAACAGCTGTGGGTTGAAGTTTGGAGGGAAACAACTCTGAGGAAGCGAGTTCCAGAGAGATGCAGTTCGGGGAATGAAAGAATTCTGATAGGCAGAAGTTCTGCAATATGGCTGAGTGACATTCCAGTCATGAGCGCTACCAGATGCCCGTGTAGCACGAGGGAAGGCATGGAGAGGTGGCACCATGGACGCAACGTCGTCTGAGCATTTGCCATAAAAATATATGTAAAATAATGCAAGGGAGGCAACATTCCCTCTTCCTTGTAGGGGAGGTAGTTTATTTGTAATGGCAGGGTTGTTAATAATTCTAACAGCTTTGTTCTGAATTTTGTCTAGTTGTTTTAATACAAACTCTCCACAACCATTCCACAAGGGTGAGCAATATTCAAGTTGAGAGCGCACATAACTCTTATAAATTATAGCTAACTGCTCGTCAGTGAAGAAGTTACGGACTCTGTACAATAATCCAAGTTTCTTTGAGGCGGTTTTAGCAAGTGCTCTAACATGAGAGGTCCAGCAGAGGGCATTGTTAAGCGAGACGCCGAGAATTTCAGTACTTTTAGAGATGGGAATATTAGTAGCAATGAAGGTAATGTACTAATTAGGCAATATCTGTCTATTAGTAAATTGTATGTATTTAGTTTTACTAGCATTAAATCATGCGACGAATGCTCAGTATCGATTTTTTTTTCTGCTTTTTTTTCCTTTATTTTGAGTGATGCAATCGACTCTGCACACACACAGCTTATTACTGTGATTTTTAATTGTGTCTGCCTGAGTGTCTACCTATCGACTGTCTGTCTGTTTGTCCGTTTGTCTCTGTCTGTCTGTCTTCTACCTCTGGGCCTGTCTGTCTGCTTCTCTTCCGGCTACCTGCTTTACTTCGTATTTACCAATCTGCATCTGTCTACGTCGTCCACCTTTATCTATTTCTTTCATCTATCCGTCTGTCGTTGTGCACATTAACCTCTCGTCTCTCTGTTTGTTCCTCTGTTTCAGTCTGTCTCTCTGTCTTCTTATCCCTGTCGACTGTCTGCATTTACCTGTTTGTCTGTACGTTCGTCTGAGTATGGACGTCTTTTTTCTGTTCTATCGTCCATTGCCACCTTTTCGTCTTGTCCATCTATCACTTAATCTGTCATCAAACGGCTTTATAACAGTGGCTCTGAACTAAATTTCTTGTGTGTGTGTGTGTGTGTGTGTGTGTGTGTGTGTGTGTGTGTGTGTGTGTGTGTGTGTGTGTGTGTACTGTCACCTACCTTAATTGCACGTTCCGGGCCACAGTTCAACACCTGGGAGATTTAACCCTTTTACTGCCAAGGTATGTCTTATCTGAAAAAATGATAATAAATAAATAAATAAAAATTCTAATGTCAGTAACAATAAATCCATCATAGTTAATATATATATATATATATATAGTCTTTAACCCTTCTGCCACATAGGGCTTATCGCAATATATATATATATATATATATATATATATATATATATATATGTATATATATATATATATATATATATATATATATATATATATATATATATATAAAACAATAAATAAAAAAAAATGGTGTTAGCCAAAATCAAAGACCTACATTTTAAAATCGAAATGAAAAAGTTACGCTCTGAACCCACATTACTCGGGCGGGTTTCTCTCAAAATGAAAAAAAACAAAGAAAAAAATATATATCTGCAATCACTAGGAATAAAATGCAGCCCCAATTTTCAAAATGTAAAGAAAAATTGTAAAAAAATGTATATATCATTAAACTAGGAAGCCTGTTATAACTAAGCTATTATACAGTCGCCTCCATTAACATATTCATTACGTTTGTCCAAAGCTAATAAATAAGTAAATAAATAATAAAATAGCCTCGAGGATGCGAAAATTAATCTGTGAAATACGCCACTGGAATGAAGTACCTATGCTCCTTTTACCTTAACCTGGCCCACATTTTCGCCGCTTTTCAGCTTATTTCACATAGATCAGAGGCAGAATAAGACGATGCTATGGCTCTACATCCATTCCATAGCACTTCTTCATGACTAGCGGCATATTCTAGTGTTAATCTCTTCTTACAGTGCTATGGCTCTACATCCTTTCCATAGAACTTCTTCATGACTAGCAGCATATTCTGGTGTTAATTTCTCCATATAATGCTATGGCTCTACATCCTTTCCATTGCACTTTTTCATGACTAGCGGCATATTCTAGTGTTAATTCAGTCCTAAAACTGAGCATTCAAAACGGAGAGATGAAAATTTTAGGCCAAGTTAGAGTATGTTATATATGTTTTATGCAGGAAGTCCAAGAAGGAAGTACAGAATGTGTTGTTCATCCTGGGAAAAAAAAAAAATCGAAAGTTACGTCAAGGAATCGATCGTAAGTTTGAGAATCCCACCCATGGACTCTAGGGCCCGTGTCTTGCTCCCTAACACCTCTTTCTATGTGATTTATTTACTTATCACGTGTTACTGTCCTCTTCTAAGTTACACAATACCTTCCAATATCGCCATATTCTGCATAAATAACGTAGAAATAGATATTAACCAGCAGTACCCAAAAATAAATCGCTAAGGAAGAGGTGATACGGATTTTTGCTTTTTGCATCTTCCTGTCCTCTTCTGTGTTACACATAACCTTCCAGCATACCCATACTCTACAGAAATAACGTAAAAAAAAATATATATATTAACCAGCCATATCCAAAAATAAATTGCTAAGGAAGAGGTGTTAGGGAGCGTTCTTACTCGACGAAAATCACACACACACACACACACACACACACACACACACACACACACACACACACCAAAATCCCATCTGGAGGGAGCATTGAGTCAGGAGACGAGGTGACCGACTTCCTGGCCATTTGCTCTCCGAGCTAATATGAATATTTACCTGGCCTTAATTGGCAGGCAGGTAAGGCAAGGGGAGGGGGAAGGTGGCGAAGGAGAAAAGCAGGGAGGATGAAAAAGAGATGAGGAGAGGAAAGGTGAGGTGTGATAAGGGAGGTGAGGTGAGTTGACATGGAATGAGATGAAGTGAGATGCGATGAGGAGAGGAGAGGAAAAGAGGGGAGATGTGCTGAGATCGATGGAGAGGGAAGGAGAGGAGAGAAGAGAGAAGATATGAACAGAGAACGACGGGGTGGGAAGGAGAGAGGAGACGAGAGGATCTCTGAGACAATTTTACTATTTAACAGCATGTGAGGTTGAAGGGAAATGGTGCAGCAGAGAGTTTAAAAAAAAAAAAAAAAAAAAAAAAAAAGGTGATAAATGCGCGCGCGCGCGCGCATATGTGTTTGTGTGTGTGTGTGTGTGTGTGTGTGTGTGTGTGTGTGTGTGTGTGTGTGTGTGTGTGTGTGTGTGTGTGTGTGTGTGTGAGAGAGAGAGAGAGAGAGAGAGAGAGAGAGAGAGGTTAACATATAAATGAAAAAAAAAATCTGGTTCTCTGAATGAAATACGTGCGCCTACAGTATTAAAAAAATGAATGCACTCCCACCCCCCAAAAAAAGAGAGAGAGAAAAAAAAGTGAAATCAAACACTTTCTTCACCCACAACTAAATTAATCTGGGTCTAACTTAAATGAAAAACAGATGCTTCTGTAAATGCACCCAGAGCGACAACAATTTTTGGGGTGTCCTAAGCAATAAGAAAAACACGATGGACGAGAGAAAGAGAAAAGAGATCAGTCAGTTAATGAAACCAAAAATAAAACAACCAAATTAAAAAAAAAATAAAATAAACTTCTAAATGGGCTATTTTTTAAAATGTCATTTTTTTGTGTGTGTGTTCACTTTAATCATGTTGACTTCTGAGGGAAAGACAACTTGCAGCGGATATTGCTAATTAAATGCTGGCATTTAGCAGTAAGTGAGAAATTTATGAAGCGGATCTTACAATAATCAGACAATAAATTAGGCCCATTTGGTACCAAAGGTCATTTATAAGGTATGGAAGTCGTTTGGAGTAAGCATTAATTAGCTAAGTAAAAGTGCTATGGGATTTTAAAAATTTATTTGTATATATTTTCATCAGTCATCTAAAGCAAAAGAAAACAATTCCTAACACACACACACACACACACACACACACACACACACACACACACACACACACACACACACACACACACCAATCACCACATAATCACCTGTGCCACCATTCGACCACCTGGTGTTAAAGTTACACATGGATGTCACTGTTTAATCTCTTCAACCTGAGGGCGTCATTTTCAGTTTATTCTTAGCATTACCATTTTTATTATTCAGCTTACAAAAAAAATATATATATATAAGTGGGTTTAATAAAAGCCACAAAATACCCCTCCATTTCGGAAAACTCCTCCCTAAGCAGAACAAAATCATAAAACAATAGGAAGTAAATAATAAAATACGAGTACGTCAATGAACTCAAGAAAAGGGGTTCACAGAGTACCAGAGAAAGCTGAGAAGAGATAACGCAAGATATTCACTTATAAAAACTGAAGATTTTTTCAAGGATGGGAGAGATTTCCAAGGCCAAGTTAAAGCCCTTCTACAAATACACAAGGTATTTCCAAGGACAAGTTACAGACGTTCTGAAAAATATTAAAGATTTTTTTCAAGGACATTCAAAAGATTTCCAAGGACAAGTTAAAAGACGTTCTAAAAATACTTAAGATATTTCTAAGAACAAGTTAAAGACGTTCTAAGAAATACTTAAGATATTTCCAAGGATATTCAAGAGATTTCCAATGACAATTTCAAGACGTTCAAAAAGATACTTAAGATTTCCAGAGACGCCACAGAAGATTCCGAGTGACACTTAAGAAACTCGACGAGATATCTTGGGGATTGCTGGAGGAAGTAGGCGACGGGAAAGGCGAGGCGGAGACAGGTAACAAGATTAAGGCCACGAATTTACACTTTCCTTTGCCGGGTAAGATGTGGGATTGTATAAGATGGACTGTGATTTGGGGCTGGGGGATTGTGCGTGTGTGTGTGTGTGTGTGTGTGTGTGTGTGTGTGTGTGTGTGTGTGTGTGTGAAAAAGCTATATATTCATCTATTTTTTTGTCTTACGCCGGATCCAGAGAAGAACTAGCAAAATAAAATGAACTCCAGGCGTTTGTTCCTACTCAGTAACAAGCAACCCTCCTTCTCCCTCGACCTTCCCCCGTCTCTTCCTTCCGTCTTTAACTCTGGCACCTCTGTCTCATACTCGGTGTCTCTCTCTTTCTCTCTCTCTCTCTCTCTCGAAAAATTCCAGCAGGGAGATTATTTTCACAAGCTTCCTTTTTTTTTTTTTTTTTTTTTTTTTTCTTTTTGCCTCCTTCCGCTGGTTAGGTGTAGCGAAAATTATTGAAATGCCTGGGTGTATTTTCTCGAAGGCGTTTGTTACAATTTTTCTGTGTGTGTGTGTGTGTGTGTGTGTGTGTGTGTGTGTGTGTGTGTGTGTGAGAGAGAGATAGAGAGAGAGTGAAAATTCTCTCACAATTGCCAAACTCTATAATACATTTCCATCTAAAACCAGACGATTTTATTCCTCAGTAAGAGAGTCAACAGAGCCTGAGCAAGAATGAATTTTTTTTATTTAATTTGTTTTCCTTCTTCTGTTGATCTTCTGTAAAAAATGAATTAATAAATAAACAAATCCTTCACAGCCAGAAGTTCTTATTTCCCAAGCTTCCGCCTTAGATTTTTTCCTTTTTTTCCTTTTTTTTTTTTTTGTCTTCCGATGGTTGCACGTGGCGAAAATTATTAAGAAGCTTGGCTGACTATTGAGAAGTGTGTTCGTTGGGTTATTTCCTTTATTCAGTGTCTTTTTCCTTTACTGTGTATTTATTTACGTATTTATTGACCTTATTCTTTTATTTACTTATTAACGCTATTTGTTTACTTATTTATGAACTTATTCATTTATGTAATTAACCTCTTTTATTTCTTTATTGACTTTGTTCATTCTGCATATTTCTTGCTTTTTATGATAATTATTGAGATGGCTTGCTGATTATTAAGAACATAACTCTATTTCTGTATTTAATCTACGTCTACTTACTTGTTATATTTTTTGCTTCTCAGATTATTTCCCTTATTATTTCTATTGTATTTAGTGAGCTCTTTTTTCTTGCTGTTTCCACTCACTCGATGTAGTGCTGCTCTCGGGTGTCTGCCCTTTCCTCTCCTCCATCCTTCTTTCCTTCCATCCTCTTCTGTTTTTCTTTTCTTCATTCTTTCCTCGTCCTTCTGTCTATGGGTGACTTTGCACTCCCTCGTCTGTCTTTCTTTCCTTCATTCTTTCCTCTTCCTTCTGTCTGTGGGTGACTCCACACTGATTGACAAGCCAAATGGTTTCCTGTACACCAGGAACCATCTACTACGCTGGGTGGTAACCGTATAACCAAATTTCGGCGCCTGGTGGTTTAATGGGTAATTACGGTGCTCCAATCGCATTGAGTTGGTGAAGGTTTATATCCAAGGAATGGTTAGGGCTTATTGCTCATTTAGTGCCTCTCAGGGATGAGTCAGGCTGGTACAAAAATGATGAAAATAAATACAAAAATAAAAAGAATAATCATTCATTCATTCATTCATCATCCAATCCTTTTTTGCCTCATGAGGAGCACAGGAGCCCGGGGCCAGGCAAGTTGGTCCTGATATTTAAATATCAGGACCAACTTTGCTGGCCCCGGGCCCCTACGCTCCTCTTGAGGCAACATAGGATTGGATGATGAATGAATGAGTTAATGAATGAATGATGATTCTTTTTTTTTATCATTTTTGTTATATTCTGTACCGTAGTTTTTTTTTGTTTGTTTTGCCGCTTACTCTGGGTTTTATTGATTTTTCCTATTTTGTATTTATAATTTTCATCTTGATGTTGTATTTACTCTGTGCTAGTGTGTGTGTGTGTGTGTGTGTGTGTGTGTGTGTTTTATGGCCACTTGTGTGATTGCCTCCACCATTTTTACTCTCTCTCTCTCTCTCTCTCTCTCATGCTCGCTCGCGCACGCGCGAGAAAAAGATGTAACAATATAAAGCCCATTTTGAATCACAGCACTGGAATTACATTTTGTGTGTGTGTGTGTGTGTGTGTGTGTGTGTGTGTGTGTGGAGAGAGAGAGAGAGAGAGAGAGAGAGAGAGAGAGAGAGAGAGAGAGAGAGAGAGAGAGAGACTGACAGACAGACAGACAGACAGAGAGAGAAACAGAGACAGGGAGAGCTTGCTAAAGTGTCTCGGGATTACTGTTACGTAAAGGAAAAAAGATATTTTTTTTTCATTTTTACTCTGGTGTGTTTGCTGGATCTCACTCTCTTGGTTTCCTCCCTCCTACTCCACCCGAACATCCCTTCCTTCCCCTCCTCTCTCCCCTTTCCTTCCCTTTCTATCTCCCCTTCGTTCCCCTCCTATCTCCCCCTCCATTTGCTCCCTGAATTGCATCCCTTCCCACACCTTACAAACACTTCACTGCCCTCACCCCGATCCTATCCTATCCTACTCTTTCCCAGCTCCCCGTCCCTCACAAGCTCACACACACACACACACACACACACACACACACACACACACACACACACACACACACACACACACACACACACACACACACACACACACACACACACACACACACACACACACACACACACACACAAATCCCCTCCCCCAACACATACAAACCCTCCCTCCCCTCCCTAAAAGCACTAAAATGTATCAGATATTTTGCAATGCAAATTTTCGCTATTTTTAACGCTGAATAAAAGATTCGAGGAAACACAGAGAATCACATAAACATTTCAACACAAAGCGCTTCTGCCTCTGTTTATAAACCCTGTGAATTAAGATTATATTTATTTCAGAGGAGCAGTTACACAATAATATCAAGCAGCTTTGCCCAACAACGCTTTTATCAATGTATTAGCCCTTGGTTTTGTTTTAGGAAGAAGTATTTAGTTTATGTAATATTTATTTATATTGCTTGTCCGTGTATGTCCCGCTACATAGAAATATCGCTATTATTCTTGTATTACATTTGCCTTGGGGAAATATTAATCTAGGCTAACATATTACTAGCGAATGTATCTAGGCTGATAATATTACTACCTGATCAACCTGAGCTATAATTATTACTAGCTGATAAATTTTCTCTCTACATATGACCTTCACAATAATTTATACATAGGAAATTAGTCTTAAATTACATGTTAAGAAAAGATTCCAGATTTCGAAGCGTTACGGAAATAAAATCAATTAAAACAGCTGCAAAGACGAAAACAATTAGAAGTCAGAGTCTAGTTGAAATGATTATATATGAAGCTTTTATAAAACATCTACAAATACCATAGAACTACACAAGAATAGTAAGAAAATACCGACTGGTGAAGGGGGTAACTGGATACACAATTTCCCCCGATATTCACTCTTGCATGGATTGTATTTTCATTTACTCAAAATGGGATGGGAATGGAATAGAGATGGAAATACATAAAGCAATTTTATATTCGCTGATATGTCGGTAGTTCATGTAAGTACACTAGGGAAGCAGTAAATTTTACGACTATTGGAGTGAATAAAAGACACTGAATGAAGAATTAAAAAAGCATATGACGAAGAAAGCATTCGTGCTAAACAGGCATCCATATAAAAAAAAAATAAAGGAAAACATAACTACTAAAACACATTGTGGGGGTATGATTACACGAGGTGAAAATTTCTGACAATCCTAGCTCATAACAACGGCATTAATGAACACAGTGTAGTAAGAATGACACAGAGAACCTTTGTCTAATAATGAACCTCAGTCCTTAAGTTCAAAAGCTCGTTAATCACTAGTTTTTCCCGTTTCAAGATTTGGACAGAAACCCCGGAGTCAAACAAAAAAGGAAGTATTAGTGTCGAAAAAGGTGGTTACTGTTAAATAGTTACCTTATTATAAAGCAAGGTAAAAATTATATTACTGGATAAGCAAACAGGTGAGAGTATGAGATATAATAAGCACAAAAGAAAGACAGAAGAAAGAAAGAAAAAGAAGAGAAAGAAAGAAAATGGAAGAAGAGAAAGAAAATGAATGAATGAAAAAGATGGGAAAGAATGAAAAAAGAAAGAGAAAAGAAAAAATGGACACAGACATAGAAAAAGATAACAGAAATCAGTGCAATGGAGTGGTTACCCAGAGGAGCATATTCCTTGTACCTTCGGAAATTTCCTAACACCTCTGGCACAGCAATTTATTCTGCAAATCATAGCTCAATATCCTCGTGTATGATACTGATGCGAGCCATGTCGGTAATAAAAAAAAGAATATAACAGGAAAGAGAATATCAAGGTGTACTAGGCGAAATAAGCAGGTGAAGAAAATGTACTAGGAACCCTTCACCGCCATTCAAAATACGGAAATCAGGTGGAGAAATAATACTCTCAAATAGAGAAAAAAAAATGAGAATCGGAAACAGAATACACAGACTAGAACGATTACGAAAATATATATATATAATGCAAGTATGGATGATTTCAAGAAAAATTACAACAGGAGCGAAAAATAATTATCACCTCCAGTCCACACACACACACACACACACAAATAATCTTGCAACCCCCAAATCTACCAAGCTGATCTGCAAAATGTACATGACCTAAAATGAATGTGAAGCGATGATTTTATTTCTATATTATTTTTTTAATTCTGTGTGGTGGGAAATAGGTGCTATATTGCTCTCTCAAATTCAAATATTCCTCCGTATCTAGACTATAAAAAAATACAAACTTTATTTACAGCTTTTGCAAAAATTACCTTTTTTTTTTTACATTCAAATAAAAAGGAAACAAAGGCTAGGAGCCCGAAAACAATTCCTTCCAGGAAAAAGAAAAAATACAAAAGTGAGCCAAATTCAAGATCTGTTCATTTCGAGATGCCTGGACACACTGCGTTTGAAAGACTGAAGATCATAGGAAGCAGGAAATACAGACAGAGGGAGACAGTTCCAGAGTTAACCCGTTGCAGAAATGAAGGATTGGGAGTAACGGTTAACTCTTGCATTAAAGAGTTGGACAGAAAAGGGATGAGAGTTTGTTGCTAGACGAGTGCTACGCGCCCGTCGTAGAGATGGAGCGATGCAAGCAGATAGTTCAGAGGAGCAGTGACCATGGAAGTAGCGATAGAAAAGCGATAAAGATCAACAATGTGGCGAAGAGACAGAGGTTGAAGGAAGC
This sequence comes from Coenobita brevimanus, assembly GCF_032717465.1. Lineage (NCBI taxonomy): Eukaryota > Metazoa > Arthropoda > Malacostraca > Decapoda > Coenobitidae > Coenobita > Coenobita brevimanus. The sequence goes on along the minus strand of NC_137064.1, from coordinate 20,900,967 downwards.
TAGTAAGAGGAGGAGAATTAATGAGATGAATAGCCTTTGACTCCACCCTATTGAGAAGAGCTGTATGTGGGGAGCCTCCCCACACATGAGAGTTGTACTCTACACAAGGGCGAATAAAACCCGTGTATAAAGTCAACAACTGTGCAGGGGTAATGAAGGTACGGAGTCGGCTTAGCACACCTAATCTCTTGGAAGCTGATTTTACAAGAGATATAATATGATCTTTCCAAGATAAATCCCGAGTGAATGAAACTGCAAGCATATCCAAAGATGATGCAGGCTTGAGCTGCATATTATTAAATATTAGTGGGTACTCCTATGGAAGATTTTGTCGGGTTGATAGGTGTAAAAACTGAGTCTTTGATGCATTAAAAACAAGATTATTTCTACCCCAGTCAGAGATACGAACCAAATAAGACATTAGGTGTGCCATAGCTTCATCCCTTGTTTGTTGAAGAACCTGCTAAGATGGACGTTGCTGGAACCGAATGGAAAGGTGAAGCGTGGAATCATCAGCATACGAGTGGATAGGTTTAGATGTACAGCTTAGAAGATCATTGATAAATAAAAGGAAGAGAGTTGGTGATAGGACTGAGACCTGAGGAACACCACTGTTGATAGATCTAGGAGAAGAACGATGACCGTCTACAACAGCGGCTATAGAATGATCAGAAAGGGAGCTGTAGATGAAGGCACAGATAGAAGGATAGAAACCGTAAGAGGGCAGTTTGGAAATTAAAGATTTATGCCAGACTCGATCGAAAACCTTTGAGATGTCAAGTGCGATGTCAAAGCTGTTGCCAAAGTCCCGAAAGGAAGATGCCCAGGAGTCAGAAAGGTAAGCGAGAAGATCGCCAGTGGAGCGTCCCTGGCGGAACCCATACTGACGATCAGACACAAGGTTGTGATAGGAAAGATGCTTTAAAGTTTTTCTGTTAAGAATAGACTCGAAAATTTTTGAGACACAGGATGTTAAAGCAACTGGACGATAGTTAGAGGGTTGGGAATGGTCACCCTTCTTTTGGACTGGATGAATGAGAGCAAACTTCCAGCAAGAAGGAAAGGCACAAGCTGAAAGACAAAGGCAAAAGAGTTTACCTAGGCAGGGTGTAAGCATTGAAGCACAGTTCTTGAGGACAACAGGAGAGTCTCCATCAAGCCCATATGCCTTGTTAGTATTGAGGCCTGTGATGGCAGAAAATACATCAGCTGAAGACATTTTAATGTGAGCCATGAGGAAGTCAGAGGAAGGAAGTGATGGAGGAACAGCACCGGAATCGTCTAAGGCGGAATTGGAGGAGAAAGTCTGAGCGAAGAGATCTGCATTATCAGTAGAAGAAATGGTTACAGAGCCATCAGAGTAGAAAAGAGGAGAGAAGAATGATGAGGTAAAGTTGTTAGAAGGTTTTTTTCCAAGGTAGCAGAAGGAGCGGGAAGAATTCGAGTTGGAGAGCTGAGAGCATTTAGCACGGATGAAATTATTTTTAGCAGAGCGAAGAACAGACTTAGCACGATTCCGGGCAGAAACATAAAAAAAGATGTGAATTAGGGGTGGATTGGCTCTGGTTCCTTTTATAGGCCCTCTCCTTGTTACGGACAGCATTAGAACACGCGTGATCAAACCAAGGCTTTCTTGCATTAGTCAAGGGATATGAGAAAGAAATGTATGCTTCCATGCCCGAGAGAATAACCTCCGTAATGCACAAGGCACACTCAGATGGCTCCAGGCCACAGAAGCAATAATCATTCCAGGGAAAATCAAAGAAGTACTGCCTGAGGGCCCCCAAGTCCGCAGCTCCAAAGTGCCACAGTCAACGTTTCTTTGGAGGATCCGCAGGCTGTACCGGAGCGATAGGACAGGTTAAGGTACTAAGGTTGTGATCAGAGGAGCCCAACGGAGAGAAAAGATTAACAGTGTAAGCAGAAGGATTAGTTGTAAGAAAGAGGTCAAGTATTTTGGAGCTCTCTCCAATGTGGTCAGGGGTACGGGTAGGGTGCTGTACAAGCTGCTCTAGGTCATTAAGGATAGAAAAGATGAAAGCTGGTTCACCAGGTGGATCAGTGAAAGGAGAGGAGAGCCAAAGGTGATGGTAAACATTGAAATCTAGAATGGAGATTTCAGAGAAAGGAGAAATGGATAGAATGTGTTCCATCGTAGAAGTAAGGTAGTCAAAGAATTTTTGATAGTCAGCAGAATTAGAGGATAAGTAAACAGCGCAGATATATTTAGTCAGAGAATGACAGGAAAGCCGAAGCCAGAGAGTAGAGAATTCAGAAGAATCAAGTTCAGGAACAGGAGAGCAAGATAAGTCGTTGTGTACATATACACAGCAGCCACCTTTGGCTTTGAAATGAGTATAGAGAAAGTAGGAGATACAGAAAAGGGTTTGCTGTTAGTTTCCTCAGACAGTTGAGTCTCAGTAAGAAAGGGAAGGTGAGGTTTAGAGAAGGTGAGGTGATGTTCAACAGAGAGAAAGTTAAAGAAAGGCCGCGAATGTTGCAGAAATGAAGAAGTGAGTCAGACAATGGTTCCAGGGAGCTCTTCGAGTCGTTACCGGGAGAGGGGCGGATGGTAGGGGCATTTATGGTCCCCCTCCCCCCGGGGACTCCGAGGCATTAGTAGCATGAGCCATTTTTTTTATTTTCAATTTTGAAAAGATAGTGTAGTGTGTACTGTGCATGTAATTTGGTGTTGACAGAGAAACATATATTAGGGAGCATACTGGCTTACTCTCTGTGTTACTGAAACACTGAAAAAGTTCAGCAAATGGGGATGGTCAGGAACTACTCCTGAGGGCTGATGAAACAGGAGCTCCAGCTCTCCCTGTCATCAGCCTTCCACCCACCTTGGGAGAACTGCCCCGCTCGACTGGTGCTACAGTCTGCTCCACAAATATGTTTAGATATGTGCAGTCCAAAATATATGTGATTTTTTTGGATTTCGATGGCAGTTTTTTTTTTTATTTAATAAGACTACTTTCGAAGCCAGTACTGAAGGGCAAGGATGGACTAGTCACTTCACCCCGATGACGCATTTTTAACGAATTTTTCCGATGACTTATTTTACTCATGACGTATCTTCCTGCGTGTGTGTGTGTGTGTGTGTGTGTGTGTGTGTGTGTGTGTGTGTGCGCGTGAGAGAGAGAGAAAAAAAGAGAGAGAGAGAGAGAGTCTATCATTAAAACTATAATTCTAAATCATGCTGTTGGCCTGTCAGTTCTGATACATAGCCTATGTGACAGCTATCAGTCAGAGATACACAGGTCTCTCTCTCTCTCTCTCTCTCTCTCTCTCTCTCTCTCAAACGCATGTAAAAATAAGATCCTGAACCTGGGCCGGATTAATCTTTTATCTTCTCTCTCTGTATCTCGTCTCTTCCTTGTCGTTTCCCCCTTCTCCCTGGCTGCCACTCTCAATAAAATCTTTCTCGTTCTCTCCTCATCGTCTATTGTTTCTGAGTCTCTCTCCTCATCCTCTATTCCGTTTGAGTCTCTCCTCATCCTCTATTCCTTTTGAGTCTCTCCTCATCCTCTATTCTGTCTCGGTCTGTCTCATCCTCTATTCTGTCTCGGTCTGTCTCATCCTCTATTCTATCTCGGTTCTTCCTCAACCCCTATTCTCTCTCCTCAACTTCTGTTCTACTTCGATTTCTCTCCTCATTCCTCTCTCTCTCTCTCTCTCTCTCTCTCGTTCACACATTCACAGTTTCATTCTTTCAACCACAAGAAAAATTTATTCATTTTGGGGGGAGAACTGTTATATCTAAAAAAAAATCAGTTTTTTTTTTTTTAATAACCCTCCCACAACATCTCACTTAAGCTGAGGAAAATCGTCAGGAGTGAGGAGGAATATACAAAAAAATACAAGATTAAGACGTCTTCGTATTGAAGGAATTAATCTTGCTCTCCTCCCTCTCCATCTCGACTACTCCTCCTCCTCCTACTCCTCCTCTACGGCCGCCACTCTCAATAAAAGCCTTGTTGTTCTCTCCCCAGCCTCCCTCGCCTCCATTCTCTCTCTCTCTCTCTCTCTCTCTCTCTCTCTCTTTCTCCCATTAATTGCCTTTCCTCCTACTGTCAATTCCTTTCATTTCACTTCCTGCCTCAATCGTTACATTTCCTTTTGTACCGGAAGAATGGCGACCCAATGAGTGAATGCCTCCCGGAACTGTCTCGCTTGAAACTGAATGAATTTGGAAGAGAACAGGAAAAATCTTAGTGTATGTAATAGTGAGTGAATTTGAGAGTGAAGCGCAAAATCTTAGGTGCTTATATTTTGAGACTACAAGTTTTTGGAAGATTGCAGATTATAGTAATGAATAAAAAAATGTGTATGTTTACTTAAATACCATCATCCCTCATTCTGTCTCGGCCTCGGTCTCTCTCTCTCTCTCTCTCTCTCTCTCTCTCTCTCTCTCTGCCAGTCTCAAAGTGAATTCTGGAATGGAAATGAAAATTATCGTCTTTCATTCCTAGTTTTATTATTTCTTATCATTTATAGTTTTAATATTTCTTTCATTTCTATTTTATTTCTTGTCATTTCCAATTTTATTATTTCTCAATGGAATGTTCTCACCACGAAGGGTAATTAATAGTCTGAGAAATATAATCCTTCCTGATCTTATCCCTTAAGTTAATTTTAAGGGAGAAGCCAGAATTATGGATTATATCATATTAAAGAGGGCATATTTGATGAGAATTAAAGATTTTACTTATGAAGAAATGTAAATGAATGTAAATGCTTACAGAAATTGTCCCTTTGAAATAAATACTGTTGAGGAAGGTAAAATTCTGGACAGTTAGATCAAAATGCCTGATTTTAATGGATTTTAGGTTGAAATACGGGCCTTGAATGAATTGAGAAAGGTGTATCTAACAAACTACAGAAGCTGGTCAAAGAAAAATCGTGGTAAGAAGTCAAAATCGTGGTCCATATAGTTCAAGATGACAGACCGTGAAGGATTTAAGTCCTTTGAAGGGGAATAAATATGAGAAAGGTTATAAGAGTAAACCGTATATGTGAAAAACTGAAGAAAGCAAATTATACCACGAACAATAAGGAAACAAGAGAAGAGCGAGTGTGTGTTTGCAGAAAGCTGGTAGGAAAGTAGGAGAGCTTAGATTAGGAATACTTAATACATTAGGATAACACTGCGGCGAAAACATGGAAAACGCTAATAATTTTGGACCCGAAAAAAGGATCATTCTTTACCAATAATTCTGCATCCACTCTTACGTTATTTAATCTCTCTCTCTCTCTCTCTCTCTCTCTCTCTCTCTCTCTCTCTCTGTTTTCCCCTACTCCCTTTCCTCCACTCCATAAGAAAGCTCCCAATAGACCAAGATATTATTCTGTTTGTGTTTGCATTTCCTTTGTACTCCCTTATTCCTCTCTCTCTCTCTCTCTCTCTCTCTCTCTCTCTCTCTCTCTCTCTCTCTCTCTGCATCTCCTCTTAGTTTCTCCGTCTCCTCTCCCCCCTTTCATTAACCTCTCTTTCTTCTTTCCCTCCTGTCTTTAATTTTCTTCCTTATTTATTCCTCCCTCTTGTCCCCCCTTCCTTTTCCTCTCTCCCCTTTTCCTCTCCCTACCTCTCTATTTCTCCCTTCAGGCCCGCAAATCTTTTCTCCCCTTCCTCTTCTTCTCTTCCTACCCACCTTCCTTCTCTCCCTGTCGTCACCTTCTCTCCCTCCTCCGTCCCTCCCCCCCCCCCTTCCTCCACAGCTGTGACGGCCTTTTTCATATATTGAGCTTCTCGTGCGTCACCAAGTAATCTCTCTCTCTCTCTCTCTCTCTCTCTCTCTCTCTCTCTCTCTTTAATAACCTTACAAACATTTAAAATCAATCCAACGCTTTCTTTGAAGAATAGTACGAAGAAAAATGTAATGCAGCAGTTCACAAGAAACCAACAAGAAAAAGAAATGGAAAAAGGTTGAAAAATCCGCGGGTGAGAAGGAGGAAGGATTGAGAGAGAGAGAGAGAGAGAGAGAGAGAGAGAGAGAGAGAGAGATTAAAAATAAGAGATGTAAGAAATATGTAGATCGGGGTCTAAAAGTAGCATAAGGTAGAGATTCGAAAAAAAAAAAAAACATGAATATTTGTTCACCGCAATAATAATGCTTTAGGTGGTTGAAATAAGGTAAAATAATTAGTAATAAAGGACACAAGGCGAATTAAAATTAATAAAGGGAAAGGGAAACGAGGCAGTATAGAAAAGTACATCATCATCTTCATCATCATCCGGACCTCCTTTCCCACCCAATGACAGGGTGAGGAGTAGCAATGTCCAGACAGCCCCAAATTGCCCAATCCAATGGGCCATGCTTCCATTCACTCATCATTCAAGCCCCCGGAATCCTGGCTCTATCGGATACGCCAAAAACATTCACCACGTTCTGTAGCTTCACATATCGTATCCGACAGAGTCAATCCAGACGCTGCCACGTTGAAATGGGCTGCCAAAAATCCCTGATCATGCACATCTCCTCACAAAATTCATCCAGCCAGCTCGATCTTCTGTCAGTTCCCTAGCCTCACCGACTTCCAAACCTCTCTTCCTCACACAGTCATCAACCATATCTCTCCACCTTCTCCTTGGCCTACCTCGCCTCCTCCCTCCTTCGAATTCGCTCAGATATACCTTCTTCACCACTCTATTGTTATCCATTCTCTCCACATGACCATACCATCTCAGTACACTCTCTTCAGTTCTGGTGTCCACCGACTTCCTCACTCCGCATCTTTCACGAATCACATTATTTCGTATCCTATCCACCCTCTGTACTCCACATACATTCCTCAGCAGTCCCATCTCCACTGCTCTTACTCTTGACTTTTCATTTTCATGCCACACCATAGTCTCACATCCATATGTTAAAGTTGGCACTAACACTCCTTCATGTAAGCCTCGTGCAGCTGCAACACTCAAGTCTCTGTTTCTTATCAAGGCCTTCATTGCGCCAGCTACTTTTCTTCCTGGTGTCTCTCTACTTTCAACTTCTTTTGTGCATTTTCCTCTTTTTTCTATCATTGTACCCAGGTATTTGAACTCTCTCACCAATTCCAGTCTCTCTCCATTCACTGTTACATTGCACTGGGAGTCACCTTCTCTCTCAATAACCATCACTTTACTCTTTTCTACATTTACTCTCAAGGAACGACGCTTACAAACGTCAGCAAAACTCTGCACTAGCCTACCAAGTTCTTGTCCGGTACTTGCAAGCAGTACTGCATCATCAGCATACAACAAATTTGAGATATTCCATCCATCACCATTCATTACCAGTGCCATCCCTCTCTCCATTACTCGTGTTTTCAGTTCTGTCATCACCCCATCCATGTATACATTGAACAACCATGGGAACATCACACAACCTTGTTGCACGCCCACACTGATTGTGAACCATTCACTTAGATGCCCATGAACCCTGACACATGCTTCACTACTACTACTACTACTACTACTACTACTACTACTTGATATTTTGTTTGGACCTTTTATTTTTTACTGATGCTATCTTTTATATTTTATTGGACCTTTTGTATTGTTTATTGATGCTAGCGTGTATATTTCACCTAGGACTTCTTTTTAATTGTATTGATGACAGCTTTGTTTTTTACCTTGGACATTTCTTTTTAAATATTTTATTGATGCTGTTTTTTTTCAAATGGGATAATAATGTGTGTGTGCATTGTGATGCCTTCAGGTTTTTTTAATGTGATTTTTTTCTTTTATATATAACTGTACTGTACACCAACTACTGTGTAATGTGCATATGTACAGTATTTTGTATGATTACCGTGTATGTATGTACTGCTGCTGCTGCTTATGCGGTTCTATTGCTGCTGCTATTACAGTACTACTATCTTTATAATGGTGAAATGTATTATTTTCTATGTATCGAGAGATACGAAATAAAGCTGATTGAAATTGAAAAAACTACTGCATATCCGTCGTTACCATCATCAATCATAAATTCATAATAAGTAACTGGCAGGCAAACAGAAAACAACGGCTACTTAGTAAACAATCTGATGATGACAACAGATAATTCGAAAAGTACATACGTATGAAAAAAAAAATATATATATATGAAAGCATGGGAATAAACTACTACTACTACACTGCTACTACTACTACTACTACTACTACTACTACTACTACTACTACTGCCACTACTACTGCATATCCGTCGTTGCCATCATCAATCATAAATTCATAATACGTAACTGGCAGGCAAACAGAAAACAACGGCTACTTAGTAAACAATTTGATGATGACAACAGATAATTAGAAACCAAACAGATAACAACAATGACAGAGATCTTCTGCTTCTTCTCCTTTCGGCTCTCCCCTTAGGGGTCGCCACAGCGGATCACCCGTCTCCATCTTACTATGTCTTCTGCATCTTCTCTTACACCTACCACCCGCATGTCCTTCTTCACTACATCCATAAATCTTCTTTTTGGCCTTCCTCTCTTTCTCCTGCCTGGTAACTCCAATTCCAGCATCCTCCTCCCGACATACTCCTCATCCCTCCTCCGCACATGTCCAAACCATCTCAGTCTCGCCTCTCTAGCTTTGTCCCCAAACTGACTTACCTGCGCTGTCCCTCTAATATGTTCATTTCTAATTTTGTCCAATCTCGTCACTCCTAGTGAAAAACGCAACATCTTCAATTCTGCTACCTCCAACTGTGCCTCCTGTCTTTTTGTCAGTGGTACTGTCTCCATTCCGTACAACATGGCTGGCCTCACTACAATCTTATAAACTTTCCCTCTCATTTTTGCAGAGACCCATCTGTCACAGATCACTCCTGTCATCTTTCTCCACCCACTCCATCCCGCCTGCACTCCCTTTTTTACCTCTACCACACTCTCCGTTAATTTGTACAGTTAACAGTGACAGAGATGCTGATATTAATAAATGTAATGACTGATAACATTCATTTAATTGCCGAACTAGTAGCAACAGATAACTAGAAAACCTGGTAGCAAGAGATAAGGAGACGCGAAAGCAAGTAGTAACAGACATGTGTATGTATAAACTGATAATAGATAAGCTAATATATTAACTGGTAACAAAGGTTGACTAGACACACAAATTTTAATGTAAAGAGGTACACACACACACACACACACACACACACACACACACACACACACACACACACACACACACACACACACGTATCATTACACTGAGGTTCATCAATTTTCTACAATAAACAGTTCATATGTGTGCGTATGGTTAATATGCGTTCATGAGTGTGAAATGCTAAATAGGAGCACCGTATATAACATCATTGCGATGTTAATGGACACAACAAAGGGATATTCACTCTTTAATTCTATATCGAAAATGGGCCTTTTATCCTCTGTGTTTCGGTGTGTTTCGTGTGAGAGTTGTAACATTATTTTTTTTTAATGTAGGTACTAGGTGAACACAATTAGGGATTAACGAGGAATCACTTAATTTTATGTAGAGCCAAGCATTGTTAATCCATGTAGCTTGGAGTTAGCGCTAAATTATATCTATTTTTTTTAATTATAGGACTTCCCTGCTGGTCAGAGACAGCGGAGATTTTTTGACAGTGAAAAACACGTAGCTGTGAAAAGGAAATAAAAAATAATTCACCACACTAAGGTAAAACTAGAGACTAAGCGATACAACACAACACAATCAGTATCACCATCGTCCCTATCACCACCATTATCTTCACCATCACCACCACCAACATCTTCACTACCAGCACAAATATCATTATGTACACCATCACCATCATTATCATCACCACCACCATTATCATCATGGCCACCAGCACCATACAAGCCTTACTTCCCACGTTTTTATAAATGGGATGGGAAGCATCCACATCAGGAAAAAGAAAAGCACAATAGTAAGACAGCCATCAACAGAGTGTCTAGTTAGTGTCTATGAATTTCCAGCTCCACCTGCACAGACGAAAAACGCTAAATATATAACACAGGAAAACAGAAGTCCATAGCAACCCCCCCAAAAAGGAATATATATATATATATATATATATATATATATATATATATATATATATATATATATATATATATATATATATATATATATATATATATATATATATATATATATACAGTAAACAAACTACTGAAGTAACACAAAAATGCTAAATCGGGTTTGCAAGGATTCATGTCATAAAAAAATGGAACGTGTACTAAATAACACAAAGTCTACGGTACTCTCTGGCCAAATTTCACTTCCCAAATAAGAGTTTTACTTTAACCCCTTGGTTTCTGTAAGCATCTGAGAAGGACCGGTTAGCAGACTGCTACAAACCTCTCAGAAGGCTCATAACAAATGTTAATGGGAAATAGCAGCACCAGGGCATGACTTACCTCAGAGCTTTCAGCAGCCTAGGGGTTAAACCAGGATATGAAGTTTACCAGGACGCTTGGATGGAATGTGGAAGGCTTCTGCAACAGGTGCGTGGGTGGATGAAATGGGTACGGTTGGTGGGACAGCTGGGGTGACATGGAAGACTTCTAGGAATGAGATTGATCACTGGGATTAGTATCATCGTTAGGACACTGGAGGTGATTATGGAAGACTGCTGGGAGAGGTGGACGAAAGACATCTCTACAATTACTAGGAGAGTGGAATGATACTAAAGTTGCTAGGAAAGATGGGTGGATGCTTGAGGTTGGTACGGCGGCTGCTTAGATGGTGGAATGAAATCACAGAAACAGACAGGAGAGGTGAACAGATGATGAAGATTAAAACGGAAGACTGCGGCGAGGGACGGACAGATGATGGCGATTTATTCCATTGCTAGGAAAGTGGGGTGAAACATGGGAAGCTGCAAGGAAAGATGGCCTATTTGCTTCGATTGCTAGGTCACTTGTAACACGGAAAGCTGCTAGGAAATGTGGACTGATAACTTCTGCGATTTCTAGGACGATGAAATGAGCTATGGAAGACTGGTAGGAGGGGTGAATAAGTGTGACAGAGACTGCTAGGAGATAGGGAATAGGTGTGACAGAGGCAACTAGGTGAGTGGAGTGTGTAATGAGGTACTTAGGAAATACAAGGACGGATGAATGGATGCTAGGACTACGCTAGGATGGACGATTGCTGGGTACAGTGTGTTTGTATATGGGAAATTGTAAAGTGGTGAAGAGTGTGAGACTGGTGCAACGGTAGAAGGTGGCTACGACTCTCTCTCTCTCTCTCTCTCTCTCTCTCTTAATGTGTGTGTGTACGAGTATTATGCGTGTGGATATGTGCGGGTATGCATACAGAGTATACATGTATATACTCTTATGTATGTGTGTGTACATGTGTGAGCACAGTGTGTACGTGTACTGTATTTATGTGTGTGTATGTATGCTTGCGTATGTGTACGAGTCTGTGTGCACATGTGTGTGTGTGTGTGTGTGTGTGTGTGTGTGTGTGTGTGTGTGTGTGTGTGTGTGTGTGTGTGTAATTCACCAGGTCGGTCAGGATCACTTGATGGTCGTGATCGTCAGCTTTTACCCTCCCGGAAGGGAGCTGAGAGCTCATATAGTCCGATCTAAGGGCAAGGCTGTGACCTTCACACACGCACACACCCGTCCCCTTGCTCAAGGGGGACAGTAACCACCCACTTCGTCAGTGAAACTTTTCGCAACCTGAGCGAGGAGCGAACTCCCGTCCACTAGTTGGCAAGCGGGAACGTTACCACTGCACCAGCGTGTGTGTGTGTGTGTGTGTGTGTGTGTGTGTGTGTGTGTGTGTGTGTGTGTGTGTGTGTGTGTGTGTGTGTGTGTGTGTTCCCAGAGGGACCTCTCCCCCAGCCCGGCGGACTTTCAGCTTATCGTCAGAGAGGGAGACTGACTTTCACCTGTTTCAGTATGTCCACCTCCTGTTACAATACACCTACACCTGTTTCAATATGTCCACCTCCTGTTTCAATACACCTACACCTGTTTCAATATGTCCACCTCCTGTTTCAATACACCTACACCTGTTTCAGTATGTCCACCCCCTGTTTCAATACACCTTCATCTATATCAGTGTACTACCTTCTGTTTCAATGTCCTACCTCCTGTTTCAATACACTTTCATCTGTTTCAATGTCCTACCTCCTGTTTCAATACACCTACACCTGTTTCAATATGTCCACCTCCTGTTTCAATACACCTACACCTGTTTCCACGTCTTACCTCCTGTTTCACACTACCATACCAACAATTCAGCTACACTCCTACCAAAACACATCCGTTCCGTTCCACTGCTACACCTATACCCGTTTCTTTCCTGTTAATACACCTACACTTGTTTTAATACATCCTGCTTCACACTACCCTACCACCAATGAACATACAATACACCTATACTTGTTTCGTTGATAGCAATATACCTTCACATGCTTCAATATAGCATGCGTCTAAAGGCCACACCACCACCAGTACACACACACGTCAGTCAATACACCCAGATCTGTTTTCAGTGTGTCCTACCTCCTGCTTCACGTTACCCTACACAAGTACTACTATACCTACACCAGTTTCGATTCCTGCCTTATACCACCATACCACCAGTACACATACAATCATACCAGTACAAGAAAAACCTACCTCGTGTAATTTAGCGGCAGGCGTATAGTGGCTCTTATAAGTATTTGGTACATTTGCGATAATTACCGTACCTTAAATACACTTTTGGCAAATAATTATATTGAGATTCTAAAGTTAAACACGTATGGAAACAATTACAAGAAGAGGTTGAAAGTCAGCCTTAGAATTATATATGTTCTTGACACAATCTAATAATTCATTCGACTCTCGAGGAAACTGCAAGAAGTGATGTGAAAATTTGATCATTATATTGCTATACATTTACAATGCTGGCCCGTAAATAGCGCTCCAATAGAAACTCACGTGGGAGTATCATGTGTGTTGCGGGGGCGGCTCAGTCTGTTGGTGTGGGCGCGACTGTGGCGTTTGGAGAGGGAAATAATTACATGATGCAGGGTAGATACTGACAACACTTACTGAGCCGTCCCCACAACACGGGAGAAATCGCGAGACGGAGTGGCAGTGGAGTGTTATGTATGGACGACCCTGCATATTGGTTCAAGTATGTGGATTTAGATCATTATGGCTGAGAGAAGTCGTACCCTACATGCCTTGCTAAACACTCGAGGTTTGTACTCCCCCATCACATACTCTAATTAACCCCTCCACCTTCATCTCATTACCTCCCCACCCCACTCTCCCCCCACCTACATCCTATTACCTCCCCTTCTCTCTCTCCCCCACATGTACTCCATCATTCACTGATCCATTTATACTTCCATTTCCTCACTCCCCTCATCCCCTCGACAACTGCACTCTCCCATCAGTTCCTAAGCATTCTCCCCGTCTCAATCCAAATACTTCCTCACTCTCTCTCTCTCTCTCTGTCTTTGTCTCTCTCAACCACTTCCACTTTACACTCTTTCACTACTCTCTCTCTCTCTCTTTGTCTCTCTCAACTTCCACTTTACACTCTTTCACTACTCTCTCTCTCTCTCTCTCTCTCTCTCTCTCTCTCTCTCTCTCTCTCTCTCTCTCTCTCTCTCTCTCAACCACTTCCACTTTTCACTCTTACACTACTGTTCTGATACTTCCCTATTTTCTTCCACCACATTGCATTTCCCTTTCCAATACCACCCCCTGCTCCCATTTCCTTCGCTCTCCTCCCCTCCCCTCCCCTCAACCACCATATTTCCCTCATATCCCCCAAATCCCCCTCCCTCCCCTCAATATCCTCCTCGCCCCCTCTCAACCACCCCTGCCCTCCTAATCACCCCTCTCTCTACCCACTCAGTCTCTCCTCCACCTCCTTAACCAAGATTCCACACAGCCCTCCAACGCTAACAAGCAACACTAAGAGGCACAGAATTACCGACAGCTGATACAAGAATACAAACACCAATACATGGATACACATAACACGTGAGACACAGAATTTCCAACACCCGATACAAGAATACAAACACCGATAGGATACACATAACACGATACACATATATTTCCAACACCCGACACAAGAATACAAGCACCGATACAAGGATACATATAACATACGAGGCATAGAATTACCAACACCCGACAGACATAGCACATGATACACAGAATTTTAAAAGGCACAGAATTTCCAGCACCCGATACACATAACACTAAGAGACATTACCAACACCCGAGACACATACCACATAAGAGACACAGAATTTCCAACAACCAATACATGGCTATCCCCTCTTACCCTAATATCCCTCCCCGCCCACTCACCTAACATACACCCCTCTCAATCCCCAATAACTTCCCCCACTCACCCACTCCTTGCCTCCAAATCACTACTTTCTCGTCCCCCTCACTTACCATTAAGGCTTACATCCTTCTCAATCCCCAATAACCTTTCCCCACTCAACAATCATCCCTCCCCTAATCACCAATCTCTCAGTCCACTCACCTACCATACACCCTCTCAGTCCCCAGTAACCTTTTCCACTCAACCCCCCTCGCCTCCTAATCACTCCTTTCTGCCCACTCACCTACCACACACTCCTCTCAATCCCCAATAACCTTCCCCACTCAACCACTCCTCCCCTTCTAATCACCTATCTCTCTGCCCTCCCACGTACACATACATCCCTCTCAATGCCCAATAACCATCTCCCACTCATCCATCCCTCCCCTAAACACTTCATTCTCCTCCTACTCACTCTTGCCTCTACTGCATTAGCCTAGATCTCTCTCAGTCCTCCAACACTAACAAGCAACACTATTAGGCCGAGTATTTCAATGATCCTATACACGCACCAACACACTCACACACTTAGGAAAACTAGGAGAGCACGGAAATCCACACACACACACACACACACACACACACACACACACACACACACACACACACACACACACACACACACACACACACACACACACACACACCAATACTGACGAGCAACACAATATGGTTCTATTTCCATCACTTAATGTTCTCTCACCAATACACTCAGGGCAAAAACAAGAGCAGCAGAGGTAGCCAAACACGTATGATAAACAAAAAGCAGCAACAATTATATTCAAAGGTTAATTACCAGGCAGTATTCAGTCAAGAAGGTAATTATGTGGCTTCGGGGAGAATTATCATTATTGGTGGAATACGTGGTTTATTTATTTTTTTTTTCAATATTGGTGATTTCCATGAAGGAGTCTCTCTCTCTCTCTCTCTCTCTCTCTGTACCTACCTACCTACCGATATTAATTACAGTCGCTCAAAGTGGATAATGATGTGGCTTTTGGGTTAATTATAGTCGTAATCAAGGAAGTCAATGTTGTTGTTGTTGTTATTGCTGTTGTGATTATCTTCTTCTTCTTCTTCGTAAGTATTATTGTAATTATTTTTTTAAAGCGAAATTTCTCTCTTTCACCCCCCCCTCTCTCTCTCTCTCTCTCTCTCTCTCACACACACACACACACACACACACACACACACACACACACACACACACACACACACACACACAGAGTTTGCACCTGAAGTAGTAACAAGTGTTAGGGTAGTGTACTAAATGGAGGGGCTAGGCTACTGTACTCAATGGAGGGGCTAGGCTACTGTACTCAACGGAGGGGCTAGGCTACTGTACTCAATGGAGGGGTTAGGCTACTGTACTCAATGGAGGGATTAGGCTACTGTACTCAACGGAGGGGCTAGGCTACTGTACTCATTGAAGAGGCTAGGCTATTCTACTCAATGAAGGGGCTAGGCTATTCTACTCATTGAAGGGACTAGGCTAGTGTACTCATTGGAGGGGCTAGGTACTGTACTCATTGGAGGGGCTAGGCTACTGTAGTCAGTAGAGGGGGTAGGCTAGTGTACTCAATGGATGGGCTAGGCTACTGTACTCATTGAAGGGGCTAGGCTTCTGTACTCAACGGAGGGGCTAGGCTTCTGTACTCAATGGAGGGGCTAGGCTACTGTACTCATTGAAGGGGCTAGGCTGCTGTACTCATTGGAGGGGCCAGGCTACTGTACTCAATGGAGGGGCTAGGCTACTGTACTCAATGGAGGGGCTAGGCTACTGTACTCAACGGAGGGGCTAGGCTTCTGTACTCAATGGAGGGGCTAGGCTACTGTACTCATTGAAGGGGCTAGGCTACTGTACTCAATGGAGGGGCTAGGCTACTGTACTCAGTGGAGGAGCTAGGCTACTCAAGGGCTACTATAATAACCCAGGACTCAAATAACTACTCCTAAATGAAGGATAGCCCACCAGGCTCCTCAGATATTTCCCAAGAGGCCTGGAAGACGCCCCCGAGATGTTGTATAAGGAGGCTGTATATCTTACCTCCCTGATAAGACGTTTTCCTCAATATATTACGCTTTCTTGCTAGTATACTTCATCTTCCCTCAGCGTTATACTTCCTCATCCAGCATACTCTTGTGTTCTCTCTTTCTCTCTCTCTCTCTCTCTCTCTCTCTCTCTCTCTCTCTCTCTCTCTCTCTCTCTCCATTACATTATTCGGTCTTTTCAACCAAAATACCACCTCATATATAAGTATACTTAGCATCATATTCCCTAACCATCATACTTTTGCACCATTAAAGTATACTTAGGAAGCCCTTAAATATACCTCCACTTACAGTATTTTAACATCTTCACCACGAGGACTTTTTAATATATCATGCTATATCTGGGTTTTAATTGAGAAAAATAATTAGAAAAAAGGGTCTGATCTGCACTGAATTCCTATGAACTTGCCAGAGAGAGAGAGAGAGAGAGTTGAACAACACCCACTGGGGCCACAGACTCACTAATGCCATCCAACCTCATTATCACAATCACTTTTCTCTGTGTGTGTGTGTGTGTGTGTGTGTGTGTGTGTGTGTGTGTGTGTGTGTGTGTGTGTGTGTGTGTGTGTGTGTGTGTGTGTGTGTGTGTGTGTGTGTGTGTGTGTGTGTGTGTGTGTTGTATTCTCATTACCATCCGACTATTTCACTCGTTACGGAAAAGCAAATAATTATACCGGATATAAACACAATCTCCCAAACCCCATCAGTATAAAGCCGGTATTTCTATTCCAATACTGCTATTACCAGACGATTTAGATGATTATACTAAGCCTAGTTAAACGCTTCGAAGTACAGTAGTTAATTTAGGACGATTACAGATTTTTATTTTCATTTTTACTACTACTGGACGATTGTATACAGGAAAATCTGTCAGAGAGAAAGGGTTAAAAAAAAGAAGTTACATTTAAAGCTTTCTGAATTGAAGTCTAAGTCTCCCATACGTGATTAAAAATACCTATGGTGGGAGGAGAATAAGGTGAAGATAGATAGACAGATATAAGTAGATAGATAGGTATAAACATATAGATAGATAGATAGATACGCCATCGTGCTGAAAATGCTGTTAGTGATGATTTACAAAATGAGCATGGGAAGATGGGCAAACAGAAGCTACCTCGAAAGCTGATGGTGTAGACAGACAAACTGAATCATCACCTAACAGGGAAACTCAATCCACATCTCTCTCCTTTTCTTATCTTCTCCCTCCTCTGGTTCTTCTTATATACCTTCGTCTCTTAACCTCTCTTCTTATACACTCTCCTTATCCTTCTCCTTCCTGCATCCTCTTCTTCGTCTAGTTCTTCCCCATCTTCCTCCTTTCTTTCTTATCTCCGTCCTCTACTACTTCCCCCTCTTTCTCCGTTTCTTATTCTCTCGTTACTACTATTCTTTATATTCCTTCTTCCATTATCCTCTCTTACACTTTTTCATCTTATCTTCCTCCTTCCTTTATCCTCTCCTTTTCTCTTGCTTCACCATCTTCTTTCTATTCTTATCTTCTCCTTTCTCTTGTTCCTCCCGTTCTTCGTCTTTTCCTTATCCACTCCTTCTCTCGTTCTTACCCATCTTCCTCCTTCGCCTATTATGTCCTTCCTCTACTTCTTCTCCAACTTCCTCCTTCCCCTCGCCTCTCCTTGCAGTATTTCCTCATCTCCTGTTACTTCAACTGTACCCGGACTCTCCTTACCCCTCGCCTTAGTTCCCTCCACTGCTATTTTTCCCAGGCCTCTCTCTCTCTCTCTCTCTCTCTCTCTCTCTGATACATAATTCTCACTCCCCCTCTCACTCTCATCCTCTCTGCCCTCTGTCTCATTCTCCTGCTCACCCTCACTCTCATTCCCCTCATTCACTCAATCTCTCCGTTTCCTTATACTTTCATTTCCGCGTTCCACTTCTCTCTCTCTCTCTCTCTCTCTCTCTCTCTCTCTCTCTCTCTCTCTCTCTCTCTCTCTCTCTCTCTCTCTCTCCCTGCCTGGACCACCACTACTCTATCATTCACAGGCACGACCCATTTCTCCCTACCATCCTCCTCACAAAAACGTCCATTTATCTACATTCTGTCTACCTTATCACACCCTTCCATTCTTCTTCTCTATCTTTATCTATATCCTCATCATCTTCATTTTTCCTTCTTTTTCTCTCCTTCTCCTCTTCCTCCCTCTCCTCCTTCTCTACTCGAGCACTACGGAAGCACAAGGCACTCATCAGTCCATTATTTCTTTTATCTTGCTTCTTTCCTTCCTTCCCTTCAGTCCTCTTGCCTCTCCCCTCTTCCCTTCCTCTTCCTTCCCCTCGTTCTAACTTTCTCACCCATCCAGTCTTTTATATACCCAATCCTTCCTTATTCTCCCCCATCTCCCAAGAGATCGTGTGCAGCGTCTGGATGTCAAGGAGCGGGATGACCTTTTTAAGTGCATTGGTGAGGTGTGAAATAGGCCGGAGGAGACCATCTAAGACACCCTCAAGGAGCTCAGATGTTCCTTTAATTGACACCTTTTACTACCTGCGTTTATCTGCGTGTATGTCTGGTTTCTCTGGCTGTCTGAAAGGAGGGAAGGGGAGGAGAGGAATTAGCAGAAAGAGGAAGAGGGAGGAGAATGGAGTGAGGGAGAGGGAGAGTCGGGGAAGAGGATAGGGAAAGTGGGGAGTGAGGGAGAAGAGGAAGAATGTGGGAGAGAAGGAGAAGAAAGGGGGAAGAGGAGGAAGAAGAAGAAGAAGAAGAAGCAGAAAAGGAAGGAGGAGGAGGAAAACGGGGGAAGAAGGGAAGGAAGGAGGAGGAGGAAAACGGGGGAAGAAGGGAAGGAAGGAGGAGGAGAGAGGGAGGAAGACGGGGAAAGGGGAGGAGGAAGAAGGGGCAAGAGGGGGAGGGGCAAAGAGGTGGAGAAAGAAGTGGGGGGGAGAGAGAGGAGGAGGAAGAGTGGGGGAGATGGGGAGAGACGAAGAGTGAGAATGAGGCGGAGGAAATGACGGAGCTAGGTAAAGAGGAAATGAGAGAAGACGAAGAGGAGGGAGGATGAAAAAGAGGAAGAAAGTGGAGGTGAGGTGTGAAATAGAGCAAGGAAATCCATTAAGATTTCTTCCTCAAGGTCTTCAGATGTTTTAGTTGCCACTTTCTTAGACTCAAAGTTTGTCTTAGTTTATGTCTGGTCTCTGTGGATGTTGAGAGAGAGAGAGAGAGAGAGAGAGAGAGAGAGAGAGAGAGAGTGGAATGTGGAAAGGTTGGGACAGAGATGGATTGAGAGAGAGAAAAAGACTACTACAAAGACTTCTTGCCTGAAGGTAGACAACTATACAGTATATACGAGATAAAATGTGTAAAAAAAACAGGGAATAATGAATGAAAGAAAAATAAGGAACGAAAGGGGGAAGAAAGAGTAATACGGGGAGGAAGGGAGTGAAATGGAGTGTGATAAAAAGGGAGAAGTTAGAAGGAAGGGATTTTTTGTGGGGGGGGGGGGACGAAGGAGAACAGGGAAAAAGAAAGAAGTGTTCGAAGAGAGGTGAAGGGTAAGAGGGAATAAGGAGTGGTACAAGGAGGGAGAGAATGAGCAAGAGAAAGGGACAGAGATGTACGGTTAGAGGAGAGCGAATGAATGTGAGGAAGGGAAAAGAGAGAAGGAAAAAAGAATAGACTGAAAGGGAAAGAGGAAGAGACTCAAAAGGAAATAGGTAGAGACGAAAAGGGAAAGCTGCGGAGACAGAAAACGAAGAAGGGAATAAGAAAGGAGAGAGGACATCAGGGTGAGGGGAGTGGGAGGTGGATAGGAACGGGGGGAGAGGGAGGAAGGCAAGCAAAATGAGGAGGAGCAGTGTGTACCCAGCAAGATGGTATTTTGATTAATGGCGGGCAACGGGAGCACCACAACCACCAAACCCAACAGCCTCCATCGTTCATTTTCATCCAGAATAAAGCCACAGCCCACGTAACACAAAAACTTCACAAACTATAATATACTAAGACTCTCCTGTCTTATACAACCAATGCTACTTGATATACTGAAGTCTTATTCCTATAGCATCAGTATTATGCTAGCCTCACTCTTGTCTTTAATTCTGTATCGGTAATTAAATGCACAGGTAACTCCCATCCCAGGTAGCAGATAATTAAGATACTGATTTAATAATACACTATCTCAGTCCTAATTAATCTACGCTACTTGATTTACCAAAGTATTGCTATGATCTTTTCCAATCTACAATACTTAAACGCTTGAAGCACTAATCCAATGTGCCCAACTTAGCTTCAGAATACTACTTATGCTGGTAGACAGACAGACAGACAGACAGAAATGAAATAGGTAATGGGGTCATCACGTAGGCTACACTGGTGTGTAACCTGCGTGGAGGAGGAGGAGGAGGAGGAGGAGGAGGAGGAGAGAGAGAGAGAGAGAGAGAGAGAGAGAGAGAGAGAGAGAGAGAGAGAGAGAGAGAGCAGGAAAGGACGAGGAAAAAAGAGAGAGAGAGTGAGCGTAAGGGGAGATGAGGTGAAATGAGGTGATATAAGGTAAGGTGGAGTGAAGTGAGGTGATATAAGGTAAGGTGAGGTGAAGTAAGGTGATATAAGGTAAGGTAAGGTAAAGGTAAGGCGAAGTAAGGTGAAGTGAGGTGAGGTGAGGTGAAGGGGGGTCAACGAGTGAGGTATCGTGGTGCGTACCCTGCAAGATATGACCGTGATTAATGATGGGCCACGAAGGCATCCCAGCCCCCACACTGCATAGTCTTCCTCCATCAATATCTTAGAGACACAAGGAGTTCACGTCCAGGGTAACACTATATTGACTACCCGGTACTATAATTTCTGTAACACTAAACTCAGTACTACATTATTTGGAACACTAAACTGACCACTATAATTTTCTGCAACACTAAATTAACTACTACAACTTTTTTCAGCAACACTAATTTGGCTACTATAATTTCCTCCATGTTTATTTTCACTTCATCCTGCATTCTATACCTTTTTTACTCTACCTTGGCCTAAAATTGCAGTATCTTCATCTAGACTTCTGAGTTGCAACAAATCATCAGTAGAATATGATGCTAGTCAAGACGAAGTGCTAGGAAGAGGATAAAGAGTCACGGTATTGTCTTATTTTGCCACTGAGCTATGTGAAAGAAGCTGCAAAAGGGAAAAAAAAAAAAGTCTGGACCAAGTTAAGGTAAAAGGAGTATAGTGTAAAATAATTACATGAAAGTCTTAAACAGTTAACACTGATTTCGATACTGTACTAATGCACTGTTAATATTTCCTCCATTTTTCTCTCTAATCAGACAGGCATTTAAGGTTGTATCACTACTTAATTACGTAAGAGTCCATCCCAGGTTAAACTGTGCTTTGTGCTTCAACTTACTGATGTCCCAATCCTACTCCTTCATTTATTTAAGGATGCCCTATTTCTTCATCCATTTTTTGAAGCCCCATTCCTTCATCATTTATTTTACTGACGCCCTGTTATTACTCCCTCTTCATCCACTTACTGAAGCCCAATGCCCATTCCTTCCTCATCCACTTACAACAACGACAAGAACAACGTAATCCCAATCAAGGTCTTCCCAAAGTTAATAAAATGATCTGGAGGGTTGCAAGAAAAAAATCCAATAAAAACGTCCTCAGATTGAAGGGGTTGAAGATTACTGCCATCAGCCCCTTTCCCCCCCTTCTTCCCCTTCCTTACACACTCCCTTCTCCCTCCTCCCCTCCCTAACGACTTCCCCCTCTCGCATCCCCTCCCTAACGACTTCCCCCTCTCGCTTCCCCTCCCTAACGACTTTCCTCTCTCGCTTCCCCTCCCTAACAACTTCCCCCTCTCGCTTCCCCTCCCTAACGACTTCTCCCCTCTCTCTTCCCCTCCCTAACGACTTCCCCCCTCCCTCTTCCCCTCCCTAATGACTTCCCTCCCTTCCTCCCTTCTCCCCTCCCTAACGACTTCCCCCTTCCCTCTTCCCCTCCCTAATGACTTCCCTCCCTTCCTCCCTTCTCCCCTCCCTAACGACTTCACCGCCTCCCTCCTCCCCTTCCTTGCGACTTTCCTCCTTCCCTCCCTCCATTCCTCCCTCCCTCCACCCCTCCCTAACGACTCCCCCTCCCTCCTCTCTCAGCCCCGAATCATCCTGGCAGGCAATAGAAGTCAAACGCGAATTCCCTGACAGACACTAGAACGACCGCAGCCCATCAACCAATACCTCTCTCTCTCTCTCTCTCTCTCTCTCTCTGACCTATTTTTTAAGGTTTGCACTCGTCCATACTCAACCTACACGCTGGCTATTATTTCACTGCAGCCTGTACCCTATCCTTAAACCTTTCACACCACCAGGCTATTCTTACTCCGTCACTCCTCTTTTATTCCAGCATATCCACTATTTTTCTGTGGTAATCTGTTGGCAATTTTCATCCCACAACTCTCTCACTTCTTTATATCAGACTATTGGCTATTTATTGCAACATGTGGGCTATTATTTCAAAAGATAGGCTATTCTTTTCTTTTACAATTTGTTCGTCAGTTTGCAACCTGTATGCTATCTTTTTTTTCACCTTTCGCTCCCCTGTTTTCAACGTGTAGGCTTTTTCTGGGGTTATAGTCAGTAACTTTTTATTTTTAATTGTTCATCCCCCCCTACACAGTCTCTCTCTCTCTCTCTCGTACTATCTACCGTACCTAATTTACCTGAGAGAGAAAGAGAGAGAGAGACGAAACAGCACACACACACACACACACACACACACACACACACACACACACACACACACACACACATGCAAGATTGAAAGGACAGAAAAGCAAGATCCACAGACATCCACAGAACACAGCAGTATTGATAACCAGCCACAAAACAAAGGCACACAGAGAAATACAACACAGACACAACCACTCTAGAGATACAGGGAAATAATATTACCAACAATACCCCTCACCCATGCACAATACCCCTCACCCTCACACAATACCCGTTCTAGCTAGGAAAGGTGGCTGTAAGATTAAGCGATCCACCTGAAATCGGTGGTCTTTTTCCTTCAGACAATTTTATCTCGTGAGACTTTTCATCTGGTGGGGTTACATACACCTTAACTAGGAGGCGCCTCCCGTTAGATGAATAAAATCGTCCAGTGGTAACAAACAAAAATAAATGGACGTCTTCACACTGAAAAGGTTAAAGGCCATAACAATAACCCCCCTAATTCTCACCCTACCACACAGACTACAAAGGAGACGAGTTCACCTTAAAAAATAGCTAAGAAATTTTAATAGTGTTTCCCCCACACTACTTCCCCTCAAGCTAAGAAAGGTGGCCGTAATGCTTGCTTCTTCCACAAAAGTCTGTTCAATTGTAGGGAAGATATTTCGTCCTGATCAATGACGAAGAGTATATCTAACTCTTCTGGCTTGATAATCCTTCCAAAACCGAAAAGATCGACAGGAGGCAACAAAACTAACTACTACTACTACTACCACCACTACTACTACTACTACTACTAATAATAATAATAATAATAATAATAATAATAATAAAATATTTGTACGTTCTTGACCTGTAATATTAAGCCAACGAAGTAATGGTCTTTGTGAACATACGGAAATCTTGCCCGCCGGTGTCGTCCAGTTTTCTCCCCTGTCGCCAGTAATTCTAACAACACCCTACAACACCCTGCAACGCCCTCCATCACCCTGACGCTTCCTTTAACTCACTCATATGCTTACTTACGCCTTACTGAATTTTGGAACACTCTGGGAGTCTATGCAACATTGCCGCATACTCGAATATAGCTCCGTATGCAACATGTTACCACATTCCAAGGTATTTGCAACATCTGAGCACATTGTACGGTATTATGCAACATTTGAACACATTCTAAGGTATGATGCAACTTGAGTACATTCTGAGGTATTATGCAACATGTGAGCATATTCTGCGGTATTTTACAACACTGAACATATTCTAGGGTACCATGAAACACAAGAGTACATTCTGCGGTACTGTGCAACACTATGGCACATTATATTGCATTATGCAACATTTTAGCAGACCAGAGAAAACCATGTCACCACAAAACATCCTACCATACAGCCACATTCTAGTTTTCCAGCACAGACCTACATCCTCCTGCACTCACACCTGTCAAGCAAATGGTGCAATTTTTTTTTTTTTTTTTAATCGGCCACCTAGCAAAACAATAATGTAATCTTTTGCGTCTGTGTGTGTGTCTGTGTGTTGCCAAAATACCTCAAAATCAAGTGGGCAACTTGTATCCAAACTTTGCGGGCAGTCTCCCGGGATAACTGGCTTGTTGGTTAGTAATGCTGGCGAAGCTGCGATGATATGCCTCCAGTAATTACAGGATTACTGATCTGTTTTCTTTTTCTTGTTAGACAGGAACGCAGACACAGAAACGCTGAGGGCGAAATCCAAAGACTTATTTTTAACATTTTAGCGAACCTACGATGATTGCGTCCGACTGCCAGAGGATTACTGATCTAGATTTTTAGTGATGGTGGGTGATCTGCATTCATGGGCGAATTATATGGCTTTTTGTTTTTTAACGGCTTGTGATCTGTCTCTTAACCCTTCAGTCCGGGTACATCTTTTATTTTATTCTGTCTCTCATTGGAGAAATCTATTCAGCCTTCCTCAGACGTCCTCGAGCTGTATCGGTTTCATATCTGCATGTGATATGTTATCCGCCCAGGTATCTCAAAATGAAGGGATCTTGATTTTTTTCTTTCTTTGGATGGGACAGGTTCTTAATGCTGTCAGTACTGGGTTCTTCCTTTCTTTTTCTTTTTGTATATATACTTTGGGTCGAGAAAAAATCTTTGTATCCTGTAAATTCCCCTTCCACACCCTACCATTCCTCTGCTACTCAATCACATTCTTTGATCCAATGATCCAATACACCCTCTCTGATCCTATACACCCTTTTACGACACAAACGTTTCGGTCACTCCCACTCCTTAACCCTCACTCCACTCCACTCGTTTAATCATACCGTTCTACCCTCCAGTAAAAAAAAAAAAAAAAATCTACCCTTTTCACAACACCGTCCCAAACTCCATTTGTCTTTTCCATATGTTGTCTGCACACTTCAATCCTCCCTCCTGTCTCGTCCACCGTCATATCTGATAATATTGTGAAAAAAAAAAAAAAAAACTGTACACCTTAATCCTCTCTCCTGCCTCGTCCACCGTCACTTTTGGTAATATTGTAAAAAAGAAAAAAAAACTACACTTCAATCCTCCCTCCTGCCTCGTCCACCGTCACTTTTGATGCTACTGTAAAAAAAAAAAAAAAAAAAAAACTTTCCTTACTCAGGCGATCGATTACACAAATGAGCGCTACTGCTGTTTTCTTTGATTTTCGTAAGGCAAGGTTTTTCACGAACGTGCTCTTAGCCTTTGGTTCCTTCTTTCTTGCATTAAAAAAACTGCAGTGTTATATATCAGGCATACACATAACACACACTGAAGAATATTTCAAAATTTCATTCATAATTTCGAGAAACAAAATCGGAATAAGTAAAAATATTATTTTTTTTGGGGGGGACACTATCTCTGCCAAAGGTTTCAGATCGTCAAACGTAATAGGTCTTATCCCCTTCAGTACAATGACGTAATGATTAAAATTTCAGTTCTGCTATTTCCAGATAATTTCTCGGTCTGGAAGGTTCAGATACAGCCTCCACGAACTACTTCAATATGAGAGGACCAAGTTAAGTATAATCGTATGGAGACCTGGTAGTGAAACCTAGAAGAGAACTGAATGCACTATTAATTTATTATTATATTAACCAACCTTTAACTCGGCTATATATACTCCAATCTCTGACAAGCAATGGCATTCAGTACCCCATCCACCCACACTCTCCTATCTTTTATCCAACTTCAGTCGTTCGCCTACATACACATTCTCATAACATACCACATTATCGTTATATTTTGTTCATTTATGGATACTACACTTCGTAATTTCTGACTACCACATTCTTTTTCACTATACCACGATCCCCTCAAGACATATCAATCCATTCTCACTTTCTGCAAAATACTGCAACACACTTTGCACACCCAACGTCACTCACCACCACCCTGCCACAACCTTCCAAGTCCTGCCACATCTTGCACCAACCTACCCAACCCTGCTACACACCCTCCATACACTCTCACTACATCACACCCTCCACCACTCAGCCATACTCTATCCATCACTCAATCGCACCCTTCGCATTTCACCACATTTAATAACTCACACTAAAAAATCTGCACTCAATCACAATTTAATAACATCCAACCACAAGCTTTCCATAATCCCTAGAATTCATCCACCACCAACCACACATATTTCGGCATCCACACCCTTCCGTCACCCATTACTCAACTACACACACTCTTACCACACCCGGTACCCTTACCCGCCACTCGCATACCTTCAGCACCCACCACCACATATCCACATCCTTCTCCCCCACACCACCACACCCTCCACAACACAGATCACACTAAACCACACCCAGCTACACTTCCATTACATCTCTCTCACAGCCACCACTAGTCCCAGTGACACCCAGGCAAGCCCTACACGAACCCACAACCACTCTGCTTCCCTCTGCCATCACAACCACCATCCACTCCATCACCGAACTACTCACACAAACTAAGCACAATAATTTCACCACTCAACCACACCTTTCCCACCCAATCACACCTTCCCGCACCCTCCCATAGCTTGTCACACCCAACCACCCTCAGCCACATCCACCATCACACAGTCACTTTCACCATACCCTACACCTACACCATCACATCCAACCACACTTCGGTACACCCTCCATCACGCCATCACACTCACCATCACCCAACCACCCCTTCACACAACCACCACCACACCCCGCCACATTTTCCCATACCCTCCATCACACCCTTCCACACACTTCATTATCCTTCCCACACTCCACCACACCCACCAATGCAATTCCTATACCTGGACACAAATTCCCAGGAAATTCCCACACCCCACCACACCCTCACACGCAATTCCTACACCTGGCTACAAATCCCCACATCCCACCACAACCCACCACCCCCTTCCCACACCCCACCACATCCCCCCACACCCTCTACCATACCCCCACACCCTCCCACATCTACCAACATACCTCGCCAACCCAGATCACACCAAACACTACACCACACACCGCGGCGGCTCGGCCAGGTGTGACTTAACTCCATTATCAACTCCCACACTAAAAAAATTCCGCAGTCCCCCCTCACCCCGAGGATAACTTGTGGCAATGTCGTTCTCTCTCTCTCTCTCTCTCTCTCTCTCACACACACACACACACACACACACACACACACTTCGTCTGCCCTTTCAATTTCATTTTCACTTTTCTCCTTCCCTTTCCATCTCTCTCTCTCTCTCTCTCTCTCTCTCTCTCTCTCTCTCTCTCGTTCTTGTGGCAATGTCATTATCTGCCGCGGTCGACAGCTTCTTTTTTTTTGTGTGTGTGTGTGAGAGTTTTGCCGTTCGTGTTGAGATAAGTGGCCATGACTTTTTTTTGGGGGGGGGCTGGGGATTTTTTTTTTTGGGGGGGCTGTTTTTTTTTGGGGGGGGCCCTGGGTATTTCTTACATATAACTTTTAAACGTTGTTATGCCATGTCCGTGTGAGGGTGGCTGGGGGAGGGGGTAGGGATGGGGAGGGACTGTGTTGGTGTAGTGGTGGATGGTGGGATCGAGTGCTGGATTAGGGGTGAGTTGTGTGTGTGTGTGTGTGTGTGTGTGTGTGTGTGTGTGTGTGTGTGTGTGTGTGTGTGTGTGTGTGTGTGTGAGAGAGAGAGAGAGAGAGAGAGAGAGAGAAAGAAAGAGACTCGTGTTCTCAGTGAAGGGAGGGGAGGAAATAAACATAAAATAACTGAAAGATACGTACAAAATAAAAATAAATAGACAGGCAGATTGACAGACATGCACACAGATAGACAGACAGGTAGATAGATAGATATGGAAGCGGGGAATACGAAAAATTGACGAGAAATAAAAGTAAATATGAGGATAAAAGTGATAGGAAAGGGACTGGGACACTGAAAGGAAGAGAGTGATACGTTACTAAGGAGAGAGAGAGAGAGAGAGAGAGAGAGAGACTTGAGGGGAAATATACTCACATGAGAAATAAAGACGGCTGTGGAAAACAAAACAAAGGGACACTACAGCTCTTAAAGACAACGAAAAATGATAGTTGTAAAAGACAGACAAACAGCAAACAAAAACAAATTAGCAAGTTGTGGAAAATGCAACAATATATATTAATTGAATACAACACACACACACACACACACACACACACACACACACACACACACACACACACACACACACACACACACACACACACACACCAACCACCAGCAATAATGGTCCTATAGCATGTGATCATACAGTGCTTCGTTTCAATAATTTCCTCCATGACACTGACATTATAAGAGATTTGCATTGTAATGGTATATTTATTAAGAGGTAATGGACCGGCCGTCATGTTATTATTATTGTATCACTATTACATTATTATTGTTGTTGTTATTATTATTATGATTATTATTATCATCATCACTATAATTATTATTATTATTATTATTATTATTATTATTATTATTATTATTATTATGGGGGTAGGTGGGTTTTCAAGAATACTCCCCCAGTATCCCTGCTTATCGTATGAGGCGACTAAAAGTGTTGGGGGAGGGTTAGTGCCCCTCCCCAGAAAACAGCTAACTAAAAAGACGAACAAGAAGCCACGGGCAAGGACTGACCAAAAGATGACGACCAAAGGAACGGACAATGGACATGGTACGGATCGCGACGTGTAATGTAAGGGGTGCGAATGATGAGGTGAGAGAGAGATTGTCCAGGCGCTTGAGGGTGCGAAAGTGGATGTATGTGGTGTAACTGAAACTAAATGGAGAGGAGAAAGTGTGAGAGAATGGAGTATGGATGGGGGTATATATGCAGGAGTAGGTGCGAATGAGAGGGCAAAAGAAGGAGTATGTATTGTTATGAGTAAAAGCTGGAAGAAGAACATAAGAGAGTATGGATCAGTTAGCTCAAGCATTGTGTGGGTAAGATTGAAAGTTGGAATACAAATGTGGGCGATTGTGTGTGTGTATGTGTCAACGCAAGATCGAGCAAGCAGAGTAAGAGAAGAGTTCTGGACAAATGTGGAAGTGTGCATGGAAAAGTTTAGAAGGAATGAGAGAGTGTTTTCGATTGGTGATATGAATGGTAAAGTAGGGAATGTGAAGGTGGATGGAATAGTTTGTGAGTGGGGTGTACCTGCTGAGATAGATGAGAATGGCAGTGCTTTAGTAGACATTTGTGCCGGGAGGGGGTTGGTGATAGCCAATACCCTCTTCAGGCACAAAATGATCCACAGGTATACATGGCGAGTGATGAGAAGAGTGGGTGGTGAACTGAATGAAAGGAAGGCAATGATTGATTATGTGTGTGTGGATGAAAGGATGCGAAGATGTGTAATGGATGCAAGAGCTTATAGAGGCTGGGGAAGTGGACTTTCTGACCACTACTTGGTGGTGGCCAGAATCAAGATCCAAGCAAAATGAAGAAATAGAAGAACGGAAGGACAGGAGGAAGGAGTAGTTTCAAGGAGAGTGGAAAGGTTACAAGAGGATGAGAAAAAGGCAGAGTATAAGAGAGAAGTGGAGGAATGATTGGGTAAATATGAATTGGAGCAGATGGGGGACGTGGGAGGTGTGTGCAAGATATTCACAGAAGATATATGTGCAGCATGTGATGTGGTGTGTGGGGTGAAGAGAATACGGAAGGGGGTGCAAGGAACAGCATGGTGGAATGAAGAGGTGAGACAGGCTGTGGCACAAAAGAAGAAAGCATACAATGAATGGATGACAAATAGGGACGTGGAAGAAACTGAGAGGCGGAAGAGAGAGTTATATGTAGAAAGGAAGAGAGAGGTGAAAAGATTAGTAAGAGAGAGTAAGAAGAGAGTGGATGAGAAATTTGGAAGGAATCTGAGTGTAAAGTAGAGGGGCTGTAAGAAAATGTTCTGGAAAGAGATGAAGTGAGTAAGGCAGGGTGGAAGTGAAATTAGTAGGGGAGTGAAAGATAAAAATGGTAGATTACTAGTGGAGAAGGAAGAAAAAGTGAGCAGATGGAGAGAACACTTTAAGGAATTGTTGAACATACAGAATGGAAGTAATGCGAGTATAAGTGGCTGGGGAATGGCTGGGAGAAGGAGGGAGGTGAGAAGACAGGAAGAAATCAGTAGGATAGAAGTTGTGGAAGCAATCAAGAAAGTCAAACTGGGGAAAGCCCCAGGAATTCATTGAGTGTGTGGCGAAATGCTGAAGCATGGGGGAGAGAATGGATGTGGATGTGGAAAATGTGCAGATTGGCCTGGGAGGAAGGTAGAGTCCCGGAGGATTGGAAGTCAGGTATAAGTATTCCCTTGTACAAAGGAAAAGGGGAAAAAGAAGTGTGTGGTAATGATAGGGGTATTTGTCTTCTTAGTGTAATAGGAAAAGTGTATGGTAGGATACTTATTGACAGAGTTAGGGAAATAACAGAGGAATTAGTTGGAGAAGAACAGGGAGGATTTAGGAAGGGAAGAGGTTGTGTAGACCAGGTACTCATTCTTAGATCTTTAGTGGAAAAGTTTCTACAGAAGGGAAAGAAGTTGTATGCGGCCTTCATGGATTTGGAGAATGCATATACATGGTGGATAGACAAGGATTGTGGAAAGTATTAAGAATATATGGAGTAGATGGGAAGTTAATGAATGCCGTGAAGAGTATGTATGAGGGTGCTAAGGCTGCAGTGCTTGTGGATGGTGAACTGAGTGAATGTTTCTACCTGAAGGTTGGGTTGAAACAGGGATGTGTCATGTCTCCATGGTTGTTCAATCTGTACATGGATGGGGTGATAAAAGAGGTATGAGGTAGGGTAGTGGATGTTGGAGTGGCCCTAGTGAGAGAGGGTAGTGTTTGGAAACTCCCTGTACTGTTGTTTGCAGATGATACTGTGTTGTTGAGTGAAGACGAAGGGGAGCTGCAGAGCTTGGTGGATGAGTTTGGGAGAGTTTGCAAGAAACGGAATTTGAAGGTGAATGTAGGGAAGAGTAAAGTGATGGTCTTTGAGAGAGGTGAAGTCAGTGAATGTACAGCGAGGTTGGATGGTGAGGAATTGAAAAATGTGAGTACGTTAAGTACTTGGGGAGTGTGATGAGTAAGGATGGATGTTTGGAGGGTGAAGTGCTTGAAAGGGTACAAAAAGGAAGAAAGGTTGCTTGTTCCTTGAAAGCAGTGATAAGAAACAGGGAAGTGAACATGGAAGTGAA
>NC_137064.1:20819236-20864236 GCF_032717465.1 Coenobita brevimanus | reverse complement strand
GTAAATAAATTCATCCTTGTCGGTTGTTGTGGATCCACCGGAGTGAGGGAGAAGCTGGGGAGGGGAAAGGACTTTCGCTGCTGATAGTAGAAAGGTAAATAAAAAAAACAAAAAAAAACTTGTCGCTAGATTTGTAAAGATCTTAATGACGATTCTTCCTAGCTCTTTCCCGACGAAAACCTTTCCCAAATCTGAATTATACCGTTAGGTGATAAGAGAATAAATACAGAAATGTTTTCCTCGTTGTGGAGAGATTAATATAAAGAGCTTTGTAGCTGCGAGAGAAATATTAAGCGATATGTAGTCAAGAGGTAAATATTTAGAGATCTGTAGCAAGGAGAATAATATTAAGAGATATGGACAAAAGTCTAGTTTCAGTAGGATTGTATGATACCAAATTCTGACGAAACTACAGGTTACTTGCACTGTTACACCCACTCCTGCCACGCTACACCTACACCCGATGTCCACAATATACATAACATCCTCCACGGCCATTCAGATTAACGTCACCAAAAAGATACGAATTTTAAATGATAATCACGAAAAAGGTCAAGCGATTCGCCAGAGGAAGGCTGCAGGTTAATTATACGAGGCCCCCCCCCCCTCTCTCTCTCTCTCTCTCTCTCTCTCTCTCTCTCTCTCACACTGTAACGACATGATCACACGCCATTCAAACGACCTTGCTTGATCTCCAGTCCTAATTTACGTCATGATCCCTCCTCGTTTACCCTAATTTACGGCACGGCACCATCCCACCTATTTTTTCACAGTAATTCACATGAACCCACCTTTTTTACACTGTCATAATTGCACTTTTTTTTCTTTTTTTTACAATATTATACACTTGATACCAAAATTTTCACTAATTTACGGTCTCGAGCCCACCTTTTTTACATTAATTTAAGACGTTACTGCACTTGATTTTTTTTACAATAATTTACACATGATACAAGTCCTTCGCTAGTTGACGGTCTCATTTTACTATTTTTTTTGCCATAATTTACAACACAGAACCATTTTTTTTTACACGAACTTACGGCATTCCACCTTTTTTTTAACATGAATTTACGCCAAGACCCAACTGTTTTACTGGGCCGCATCTGATTTTTTTATTTACACCAATTTACACCATCATCCCACCTTTTTTACACGTCCTCGGGTGACCTCCACTACTAATTTACAGCAGTGACGAGACCGAGGACGCTGAGGGGAAATGGTAGAGTGGAAATGCAAGGAGGAATGGCAGAGTGGATATGCAAGGTGGAAATGGCAGAGTGGAAATGCAAAGGGAAACGGCAGAGTGGAAATGCAAGGAGAAATGGCAGAGTGGATATGGAAGGTGGAAATGGCAGAGTCAAAATGCAGGGGAAATGTCTAAATGGATATGCAAGGGGAAATGGCTGAGTGAAAATACAAGGGGAAATGGCAGTATAAATGCAAGGGGAGATGGCAGAGTGGATATGCAAGGGAATGGCTGAGTGGATATGCAAGGGGAAATGGCAGAGTGGATATGCAAGGCTTCTTTCTCGACATCATGCAACATACAGACAGATGCAAAAATTCGTCGACAATCTTCAGCTTGCATTTTGTCCTGCCTTCCACATTTCTTATTCCTCCCAAAGACAGAGTGTAGTCTTCCATCTAAGATTTTTTTTTCTTTTTTGCTGTGTGCTTCAAACGACAGAGTAGCCATCCATCTAATAATTGTGTGTGTGTGTGTGTGTGTGTGTGTGTGTGTGTGTGTGTGTGTGTGTGTGTGTGTGTGTGTGTGTGTGTGTGTGTGTGTGTGTGTGTGCGTGCGCGCGCGCGCGCTCTATAGGTCATCACATTAAGTCATATCACACCTTCCATTGCCTCATCCAACAAAAAACTGTCGCCTAATTTTTCCTCATTATTGTAGTTGGTTTTGTGTTTCCGTGTTTGTGCTTCTGTTTTTTCCTCTGTTTTTCTCTCTTAATGCATGTTGTGATTTGGAAAATGTTGTTTCGTGATATAAAGGGTAAATAGTAACACAATGATCACACCAAGAGTCATACTAAAGGGCACACCAACAGTCATACAAAGGGCACACCAAGATTCACAAAGGGCACACCAAGTCACAAAGGCTAAGGGCACACCAAGATTCACACAAAGGGCACACTAGAAGTCATACAAAGGGCACACCAAGAGTCATACAAAGGGCACACCAAGAGTCACACAAAGGGCATTCCAAGTCATACAAAGGATATTCCAAGTCACAAAGGGCACACCAAGTCATACAAAGGGCACACCAAGAGTCACAAAAAGGCACACCAAGAGTCATACAAAGGGCACACCAAGAGCCACGCAAAGGGCATTCCAAGTCACCAAGTCACAAAGGGCACACCAAGAGCCATACAAAGGGCACACCAAGAGTCACAAAGAGCACACCAAAAGTCATACAAAGGGCACACCAGGAGTCACACAAAAGGGCATACCAAGAATTACAAAGGGCACACCAAGAGTCACAAAGGGCACACCAAGAGTCGCAAAGGGCACACCAAGTCATGCAAAGGGCACACCAAGAGCCACACAAAGGGCACAACAAGAGTCACACAAAGGGTAAATCAAGACTCACCAAAGGGCCACTAAGAATCATACAAAGAACCCACCAAGTCCTACAAAGGGTCCACCAAGTCCCCCACAAAGGGCCCATCATATCCCACAAAGGGTCCACCAAGACTATAAAAGGGCACACTAAGACACAAAGGGCACACTAAGACACACATAGGGCACACTAAGACACAAAGGGCACACTAAGAAACAAAAGGCACACTAAGACACAAAGGGCACACTAAGACACAAAGGGCACACTAAGGCACAAAGGGCACACTAAGGCACAAAGGGTACGCTAAGACACACATAGGGCACACAAAGACTCTCAAAGGGCCCATGATATCCCACAAAGGGCCCACCTGGAATTAGTCAAAGGGATCTTGGCGGTCTGGTGGGGGCTTCTTGCATATATGGTAAGTCAAGGTAACCAAGTCAAGGAAATCCGTGAAGCAGACTTGACGTTCTGTATCTTCCTTCTTCGTCTTCCTACTGGGTTATATCTTCCTGCTGGGTTAGATCTTCCTACTGCATTCCTACTGGGCTATATCTTCCTATTGTCTTCCTGCTGGGTTATATCTTCCTATTGTCTTCCTACTGGGTTATATCTTGCTGTTGATTTCCTACTGGGTTAGATCTTCCTATTGTCTTCCTACTGAGTTATATCTTCCTGCTGTCCTCCTACTGGTTATATCTTCCCGCTGTCTTCCTACTGAGTTATGTCTTCCTACTGCCTTCCTACTGAGTTATATCTTCTTGCTGTCTTCCTACTGGGTTATATCTTCCTATTGTCTTCCTGCTGGGTTATATCTTCCTATTGTCTTCCTACTGGGTTATATCTTCCTATTGTCTTCCTGCTGGGTTATATCTTCCTATTGTCTTCCTACTGGGTTATATCTTCCTGCTGTCCTCCTACTGGGTTATATCTTCCCGCTGTCTTCCTACTGAGTTATGTCTTCCTACTGCCTTCCTACTGAGTTATATCTTCTTGCTGTCTCCCTACTGGGTTAGATCTTCCTATTGTCTTCCTACTGGGTTATATCTTCCTATTGTCTTCCTACTGAGTTATATCTTCCTATTGTCTTCCTACTGAGTTATATGTTCCTGCTGTCTTCCTACTGAGTTATATCTTCCTATTGTCTTCCTACTGGGTTATATCTTCCTGCTGTCCTCCTATTGGGTTAGATCTTCCTACTGAATTATATCTTCCAGCTGTCTCCCTACTGCATATCCTAGTTCATCTTCCTCCCTGCATCTTTCTATATGCTGTTCTTCTTCATTTTTCCATTACATCTCCCTATCGTAAATTCCTACTTTATTTCCTTACTACATCATTTTACTCTCTCTCTCTCTCTCTCCATTTGCCTATTACATCTTCCTCTAAGGCTAAATCTCGTTACAACACCTTCCCGCAACACATTCTTTATTCAGACCAATGTTCCTTCTCTTTGACTTTTTCAGACTTATAAATCTTTCTTCTACGGATTCCTTCTGTTTCTTCCTAGTGCACTAAAATCTTCCCACAGTATCTTACACCATTATATTACTGCATCTTCCTACAAGGCTACACCTTCCTACATCACCATCTTCCTTTCACGTGCATCACTCATTATTCAAACTTCATTAAATAAGGTTCGTTTTGTTGACAATGATTAATAAATATTTCTACTGATGATGCTACTACTGCTTCTACTACTACTAATACTACTACTATTACTAATACTACTACTATTACTACTATTAATAATAATAGTAATAATAATAATAATAATAATAATAATAAAACACGTCAGAGAGTACGCAGACGTCTCCATCAGCTCTGTATCGTGGTTTCTTCATTATACTTTCAGCCAAGAGGGACGGCTCAAAGCATTCGCCCTTTGATGTACTGTACACACTTAAGAAACACACACATCAACACACGTCCCATAGGTGTATTCAGTGTAGCCTTTTCGTGGTTTATATACACACTACGCCATCTATGAACAAAGCTGGGAAACACGAGGCCATTCTGTGTTTGATGTGACTTGCTGCTACACACAGTCTCGGCCCATTTCTTTAAACACAAGATGGCTAAGATGACCAATTATATTTAAATGATTTTTGTTGTATTTTACACATAACATAAAAATGATGTGAAGAAATTAATAAACAAATAAATAAATCCATCATTCTATCTATCTATCCAGTTCGAAGAAAATGTAAAAGAAAGTACTTGAAGGTTTGTGCACATCTTTTACACTCCCATAGGAGAAACCTGAGGTACTACTGCCGCTAACAGTAAAATACTTTATGTCGGCGATAACTTATCTACTGTCTGCGGCAAATGTTCAAACTGTTGAAGATTTAAAGATGAATAGAATACCGGTACTTAGAGACCCCCCCCCCGCAAAAAAAAAAAAAAAATCACTCTTGGAGAGATTATTATTATTATTATTATTATTATTATTTATTTATTTATTTATTTTTCATACATTTACTCTCTGGACTACCTTGCATGCAGCGTAAAATAGTTGTGCTAATAATGAATAAAAAGAATTCGTGGGTGTAGCTATAGTGTCTTTGGATCTCTCCCTCTCGCTCTCTCTCTCTCTCTCTCTCTCTCTCGACAGGACGAACAACGCATATTGAAACTCCTGAAAGCACTCTCTACTGTACAGCAATGTATTTTCTAATCCTCCGTTTTCTTTGATGCCATACTCCTTTACATTCTGCTACGCTCTCCCTTTTCTTTTATGTAGTACACATTAGTCCCAAAATACGATAAATATGCTACTGATGCTAAAACCGAGCCCAGAATTTTGATGTTAATATTAAACCCAAAATTTTGAAGGCTTCGGGACCGAGCGATGGAATATTTATGTCATTTTTCACTGGGTAATTTGGTGGTTGCTTCTCCAGGTATTGCTTTTCTCTTCGTTTTTGTTTTTGGATACTGTACACACATTGCACTTATAGGAGAAGGAGGAGAAGGATGGAGATGATGATGATGATGATGAGGAGGAGGAGGAGGAGGACGAGGAAGAAGAGGAGGTGGAGGAGAGCAAAAGAGTTGTGGTGGTAGTGACGGTAACGATGAAGAGATACTATGTTACCCAACACTCAAAACTCCTCCATGTCAAATGACATCGCTTTTTTACCTAAATTACGAAAGATTTTAAAATTCACATCACGTTCCCAGTCCATAATAAACCTACAATACCGCCAATACGAATCACAGAAACACAAACATTTAGTCCGTGGAAGGCGCCTAAAGATCAACAAGAACTGCACGAAGAAAAATACCGATCCCATTTCTTACTTCTCCCTTTAAAGACTCGGCCCAAACTACTTACTGCTGAAGGCGAAAAGTTGGACCATTGAGCAACACAGCGGGACAGACGAAGACGAGCTGGCTGGTGAGGGAAGAGACGGAGTGGGGGAGGAACAGAATGGGGCAGGAAAGGGCGGGAGGGGGGGGGGAGAGGAAGAGGCAGGGGGGGATAGAAAGAGACGGTGTGGGGGGGAAATGGATCAGGGAAATCGGGGAGAGTGGATTTGGGAAATGGCAGAGAGGATTAGGGGCATGGGGAGTGGATAAAGATATAAAACGTGGTTAATTATATCGCAGTCGTAGCCGAGCTGTAGTTAACAGTGAGTTGATTTGTAGGAGATGATGAGAGTTGTACTTGTCGTTGATGGCATGAGAAAGATAAAGATGAGTACTGGGGCTTGATTATAGTTTTTTCTTCAGAGGGAATATCTCAAAATTAATTCTGAGTATGTCTCACAAGAACGTATTGAGGTGAGAGTGCTTTATGTTTGCTAACTTCGCGCGCCTGCCCTTTTCCCCACCCTGCCTCTCTCTAGACCCTCTTCTTGCTCTCTCTTCTAACTCCTCCTGCCTCTTAACTCCTTCTCTCTCGTATTGGAAAGACTGTGTCACGTGTAAGGCACGGCTGAGTGGAACTCTCTCGATTCTGGGGACTTTCTGATCAGGCATCTCGAGGTGCTGTATATGCCATTCCTGAGAGAGAATGTGAGAACGCCATTTCCTTTAGCCCGAGCTATGACTTTCTCTTAATCTCTAGATTACATATGTACGCTATCACCTATTATGTATTGTATTATGATATTTTAGAGTCCTGACATTGGTCGGTCACGTCCTGCTGGCGAA
This sequence comes from Coenobita brevimanus, assembly GCF_032717465.1. Taxonomy (NCBI): domain Eukaryota; kingdom Metazoa; phylum Arthropoda; class Malacostraca; order Decapoda; family Coenobitidae; genus Coenobita; species Coenobita brevimanus. The sequence goes on along the minus strand of NC_137064.1, from coordinate 20,857,506 downwards.
CCTATGACAGCATGTAGCAACTAATTACATTCTAATCTACAAATACATAGTATTGATTATAACATCGTAGAGATATAATATTTATAACAATATTGTAGAGACATAATAATACTATAGAAATATAATACATTGTAGTAAAATGTGGATAATGGAATAAATACACTGTAGTAAAACTGAATACAGAATATTGTATATATAACATATTGTAGTAATACATTGGCACAAATGTGTATGTACAACAGACATATGCATATAATTATGAAATGGCAGTACCATACCAAGACTATAGTAAGGGTCATTAATACATTTGTAATGAGATATTATAACATTGTTACATGAATTGCATACATGTATATCAGTTAACATTAATTCATGATTAGATTAAAATTATATAATATGTTACCCTATAAATTTCTTCATTTTTAATACTAGTTACATATTATACACATTTCACTCAGGGGGACTCGCTTGAATGTCTACTCTTCCTCCCGCTAATACTGACTCCAAGTTTGCAATCCTTGCTTGCATTCTGTGCATCGCCAATAGTAATATACCAGTACAATGGAGAAGATTATAAAGACAGATGGATCTGGGCCATACTCATAATATGGATTGAACATAATTATACTCAGTTCATCCCAGGGTTTCATTGTTTCACTGATTGCATAGTTCCAAACTTGGATGAAGTCAACTTAATACCTGTGCTCATGTTTAAATCCATCTCAGGTTGTGGTTAGAAGTATTTTTGTGTGTGAAGGAGGATGGCATAGTGATTGTAGCTAAAGTGGACAAAGATGGTGTAAGTACAGCACAATAGTCAGGTGCTATGTATAATCCTGATGCTGACATATGAGATGGTGGTGTATCTGGATAAATTATGAAAACAGATGTGTTATGAGTGAAGTAGAAAAACTGTTAATGCCCGATGCGTTGATGATGTGTAAGTTTATCTGGAGCAAATGTGAAGTTGCAGTGCTAATGAATGTCATTATTTCTTATGATAGCCATTCACAAGTGACTGTTCCAGTGGGCTATAACGTGAAAATGTACGCAGGACAAAGGTGAACAGCATGTAAGGATGTACAACACTTTGGTTCAGTCGTTGATTTCACTAGCTAAAGTGACAGTGTCCTGTCTCCTGGAGACCATGATGAGTTTGGTGTCAGTGTTGATGTTGATGATGACCAAGGCTTCATTATTCTTTGAAGGAAAAGGGTATATTTGATAGACTGTGAACAAATAGTCAGTTATGAATGGTACATGAACTCTTACTGATGTTGGTTTTAGAGTCGATAACAAGTATGGATAATATAGCATGAGATTTCTACCTCGGATTAAAGGCTTCAAACCATTTTTATGTACGCCTTGACTGATTATGTGACGTAGATCGTGAACTGGAAGTAGGTTAATCTTGCCATTAACAGCATTTGCAATACCTTTCATCAATGCTTGATAACGAACTCTAGTGTTGAATACTGGAGTATTATTGTCAATATGTTCCATCATTACTGAGAAGTGTTGAAAAAGTGTCATGTTTCCTTCCATTCCATTTACTTTGTCCACACTCTGGTGAGTTGTACTTTCTGCCTTTCTGAGATTTTTCACAATCGTCATCATTGCTGTGTTTTGACCGTCAACTAACTTCTGCTGATACGTTAATACCGAGCTATCTTATTAAATTTGTTGTTTGTTTCTTGAAGATCTTCCTCTGATGCTAGTCCAAAAATATTCCCTAGAATTGCACCACCCAGGTTGAACAAACCGCGCCTCTAACATCTACGTATGATGTTCGTGTCCATAAATGCCTCCGTTCCACGAGATGGGATATCATGGATCATTGTGAACATGGTTGTTTTAGCTTGTTCAAGTTTCCATTTCGCTAACTTCACGATTTCAGTCATTTCCTTTGTGTTATGAGCTTCTGAAACAGAACTTCTTATCATAACTTCCAGTGTCCTCAGTGGCTTGGCAATGCTCAGTAATACCAGTAATTCATATACGATGTCTAAACATTCATATACGATGTCCGAACTAATTTCAGTACTCATGATATCTATCACGACTGCTATCGAGGCCGCTGGGGCTGAGGCATCCTTGCCTTACTCTATAATGCTGAGGGTCTAAGTGAGCTGATCCTCTTGCTATAAAGATGAGAATCCATGGTATAAGTCCCTTCATCGTTACCTAATGGGAATGGTGGGAGGCGATTAGAAGCAGGGAGGGGAGGGAGGAGATTTGGGGTAGAGAGGGGAGAAGATTAGGGGAGGGAGGGGAGTGGATTAGGGGCAGGGGAGTGAATTAGGGGTAGGGAATGGATTAAGGGTAGGGAGTGGATTCAGGGCATGGAGGGGAGGGGATTAGAGGCATGGGGGAGAGGACAAGGAGCAAGAGAACTGAGAGTATTGGAGGACTAAGCAGGGAACATGAGGGAGCTAGTAAGTAGGGTGCTAGGGAACAGAGAACATTATGGGAAGGAAAGGGAGCATGGGGTGGGGCGTTGGGAAGTAGGGAGCATGGGAGTCGAAAGCACGGGAGCTAGGGGCCAGGAAGCATAGCAACAAGGAGCAAGAAGCTAGATGAGGAAGACGAGGAAGCATGAGGGGGAGAGAGGGAAGGGGAGCAAGGAAGTATAGTGACAGGGAGTACTGGGGAGGGGGAGAGAGGAGATAGCTAGAGAGTACGTGGCTAGACGGAGTAAGAGGTAGATGGGCAGGGAGTCGAGGGAAAGAGAAGGGGGAAAGTATTTCGAGACGGGGAGGGAAGGGGATAGGCCAAGAATAAATTGAACAGACACCAAACCCTCTCTTCATTAACTTTGCATCACACCCACTCACCTATTTTCAAAGTAGAATAATCTGGTACTTTTACGCCTCTACCAAAGTTCCCTCTTATACTCGTTGCCCCGGAGAAAAATGAGCGCCCTTAAACTTCCAAAATAGCCTTAAGTTGCTTTGATCTCTTGCCTTTCCAAACTTTTATAATTTCTCCGTAGCAAGAAATGGCCTGCTATTATTTTTTTTTCCCCGGCGACGAACTTCTGGTATTGATTCAGAGCGATGGTTTATTGGCCGAGAACACGAGCTGAGAGTTTTGTATGTATATCAATCTTTCATTTATCTATCTTTTTTATTGTTTTATTTGTCTGTGTGCTTTACTCCATTGTGTCTAGTTATGACTACACTTTTCAATCTACTCTATATATATATTTATCTATCTACCCCAAATGTCTATCTGAATATCAATGTACAATATCTGCGTACCAAGTATCTCTATATACTTGTCTATTTTTAGATAAGTCAGCTCAAACACTGCCATAAAAAATTAGTGTTATCGTCCAAACTCTACCATCATTGTTCGTGTTAGCAAAAGGAATGGTGTGTGTGTGTACGGCTGACACACACACACACACACACACACACACACACACACACACACACACAGAATGGGCCCCCAGCTCTCCAAATCTGATAATATACACAACTCTTCTAGTTTATATGCACCGCTACGCATGGAATACACAATGCTTTTATCTTTGCAGCTGTTTCATGCATATCCTATTTCCTCAAAGTCCCTACAGTAACAGGACGAAATGAACGACTAAAATCCGGAATGATCGACTATAATCCGGAATAAACGATTAAAATCCGGAATGAACGACTAAAATTCGGAATGAACGACTGATATCCGGAATGAACGACTAAAATACGGAATGATTGATTAAAATCAGAACTGAACGACTAAAATCCAGTGACCAATACATTTTACTTCCTTTTTCCTAAACCTGCAAGCTTTTTGAAGGGCGGGGGAGGGGGGGAAAGCTGAGAAAATGGAGTGTTTGCCAAATCAAGAGAAGTCCAAATCCCTTTGGTCAAAACTAAAAATAGAAAGAAGGAAAGAAGGAAAGAAAGTGAAAGAAAGAAAGAAAGAATCTCAAACTTCGAAGGAGTCACGCCAAAATACCAAAAATTAAAGAGAGAAAGAAAGAACCTCAAATTTCGAAGAAGTCACGCCAAAGGTCAAATTTTAAAGAGAGAAAGAAAGAAGGAAAGAAAGGAAAATCAAAATTCGAAGGAGTCTCGCCAAAAGATCAACAATTCAAGGAATAAAAAAATGGAAAGAGAAAAATAAAGTTTGCACCGGAAAATGAAGAGAACGAAAAAAACAGGAAAAAGAGCAAGAGAAGCAAAGCCACAGCAAGAGACATCATTTACACAGTATGCATATTCCCTTGATAATTCTCTTTTTTATGAGCTTTGGTATTCCTATTATTAAATCCATCTTGACCCACATATTATCAGGAAAAAGGCTTAGGATGAAATTATGATTGATGACGATGATGATGATGATGAAGATGATAACAATAATGACGATGATATTGACGATGACAACGTTGGCAGTGATGATGATGATAATGATGACACCACACTAACGCCTTCTCTCTCTCTCTCTCTGCAGCGTGGATCCTTGGGTGGGTGATGTGCAAGCTGGTCGCCTATGTGCAGGGCGTCTCCGTCTCCGCCTCCGTCAATTCCCTCGTCGCTGTTTCTTTGGACAGGTAAATATGTGTGTGTGTGTGTGTGTGTGTGTTTTAATGCATTTATCCCGTCGTATCCGCACCATAGAAACAGTATTGGTAGCTGTAGTCCCAGGTCGATCTGAAATGTGAACCCAGTGGACTGCAGACTAAGTTTCCTTCCTCCTGCAGTCCACCTTCCTTTTAGGGGGATAAGGGAAGCAGTTAAGGGATGTTCGTATAACCAGGCAGTTGACCCGCCGTTTTATCAGTCACCATATGAAGGCGTCCCTATCCAGCACTTATTCTTACGGTAATTTTCTTATATAAACTTAGTAACCTGGCAGATACATTTCAGTCTGTTTCGAGTTGCAGAAATTTGAGTTGCAGAAATTTTGAGTTACAGAAATTTTTGTTTCATCGAGTTCCTATTGTACTTTTTTCATACTCTGTGCACTGGTGAATATTTTTATGGATTTTTCTCGCCTTGAATTTGTTATGTTTTTATTCTTTAGACAGAATTATCTAAGAATGTATCCTCCTTAAAAATCTAATTTCATTCATTAATTGTGTAACAGTATAATTTTAAATATATTTTCTTCTTCGTAATTTTTAGTTAGTTGTCTTCCGGGCAGGGACACTAACCCTCCGCCAACCCACTTGCTGTCACTTAGGGAACACGTGTTGGTTGGTTATAAGGTTACCACCCAGCGTTGTAAATGGTTTCCTGGTTTACAGGAAATCATTTGGCTTGCCACTCAGTGTAGAGCTACCCTAAAAAACAGGGGACCACTACACTAAGTGGGTGGATGATGGGCACCCCCACCTACCACAGACAGAGTTGGGGAAATAAAAGAGGAATTAGTTGGAGAAGAACAGGGAGGTTTTAGGAAGGGAAGAGGTTATGTAGATCAGATATTCATTCTTACATCTTTAGTGGAAAAGTTTCTAGAAAAGGGAAAGAAGTTGTATGCGGCTTTCATGGATTTGGAAAAAGCATATGACAGGGTGGATAGACAAGGATTGTGGAAAATATTAAGAATATATGGAGTGGATGGGAAGTTGTTGAATGCTGTGAAGAGTATGTATGAGGGGGCTAAGGCTGCAGTGCGTGTGTATAGCGAATTGAGTTCTTCTACCTGAAGGTTGGGTTGAAACAGGGATGTGTCATGTCTCCATGGTTGTTCAATCTGTATATTGATGGGGTTATGAAAGTGATGTATGTTAGGGCAGTGGATGTTGGAGTGGCTCTAATGAGAGAGGACAGTGTTTGAAAACTCTCTGTACTGTTGTTTGCAGATGATACTGTGTTGTTAAGTAAAGACGAAGGAGAGCTGCAAGGCTTGGTGGATGAGTTTGGGAGAGTGTGTAAGAAACGGAATCTGGAGGTGAATGTAGGGAAGAGTAAAGTGATGGTCTTTGAGAGAGGTGAAGTCAGTGAATGTACGGTGAGGCTGGATGAGGAGGAAATGGAAAATGTGAGTACGTCTAAGTACCTGGGTGGTTGATGAGTAAGGATGGAAGTTTATATGGTGAAGTGCTTGAAAGGGTACAGCAGGGAAGAAAGGTTGCTGGTTCCTTGACAGCAGTGATAAGAAACAGGGAAGTGAGCATGGAAGTGAAAAAGTTACAACATGACAATATTGTGATACCAACTCTAACGTATTGAAATGATGCTTGGACCTTGTTGGAGGGACAGAAGTCAAGAGTGAGAGCAGTGGAAATTAGTTATCTGAGAGGAGCATGTGGAGTCACATGGAGAGACAGACTGACAAATGAGGATGTGAAGGAGAGTTGTGGTGTGGATGTGGATGTGATAGGAAGCTTTAGGAGAAACACACTGAGGTGGTTTGGCCATGTGGAGAGGATGGAAAGTGAGAGACTGACGAGGAGAGTGTATGTGAGTGAGGTGGAGGGGGAGAGCGGGAGGGGGAAGCCAAGGATGAGATGGAGGGATGGAGTGGAGAGGTATATGAGGAAGGGGCAGTATAATGGCGGGGGACAGGAAAAGAGACGAATTGTTTGTGGCCACCCTTTGAGGAATTAAAGAGTCTGGCAATAGATAGATAGACAGATTTTTTTCTCATTCATGACAAGGTTTATCACTTTTTATTGTTTGTTTTTTTCTCGAATTTGTATTTTCTTAAATTTTTTGTGGACTGCTGCCATTTTTTCAGGGATATCGTCCCCAATCGAATTCTTATTTTTTCATTTCGTCTGTGAGTTCGTTTTTAACGATTTAACGATTTTTTCCCACCGAATTCGCTTTTTTCTGGTCCTTTGTGGGCTGGCAAAAGTTTGGAAGGATTTTGGAAGGCTCTGTCTCCCCCTCCCCCTCACATTTTTGTATTTTTTTCTGGGTTGTGCGGCTCAAGAGATTACCTCCTTCCTGCCCTTCAATACACTGGACACGCATTTTTTTTCCATCAGTCTTTCATAAAACCTGTACCGTTTTCCTCGCTTTTCCTTCCTTCCTTCCATCCTTCCTTCCCCCCCCCATCTCTCTTTCTCTCTCTCCCTCTCTCTCTCTCTCTCTCTCTCTCTCTCTCTCTCTCTCTCTCTCTCTCTCTCTCTCTCTCTCTCTCTCTCTCTCTCTCTCTCTCAGTTCTTCCTTCATTCCCTCCTCCTCCTCCTTTTCCTTCCTGTAATCCCTCCTCCATATCTTTTCAGCAATATTAATCTCACATAATTCCTCTTAAATCCCAGTTCTCCTCAGATCACACAGTTACACCAAATAAGGGTCAGTATAAGGTGTTTGCAAAGCCACTCAGGGGGAACGACTCACAGACGATCTTAAGATTAATTTCCCGTCGTAACTAAGACATGCTTCTGTGGTAAGGCTAGAAAGCAGAGGTGAACGCAAGGTCTGTCCATGTATCTTACTCTTTGTCAGTAAATAAATAAAACTAAAATACAAAATAAAACTACCGAAATCCTTACTATTATACCCGTCGCAACTTCCCACGTCTCTAGTTCCTCCTACTTCAGTCTATCTATCTATTGCCAAACGTCTCAATCCCGTTCGGGGTGGCCACAAACAAATCGCCTCCACGTCGCCCTGTCCCCTGCCATTTCACTGCCCTGCTCCCAACTCACACCTCCCTCTCTCATATACCTCTCCACCTCCTACTTAATAATAATAATAATAATAATAATAATAATAATATTATTATTATTATTATTATTATTATTATTATTAAAAATCATAATAGTAATAATAATAATAATAATAATAATAATAATAATCATAGTAGTAGTAGTAGCAGTAGTAGTAGTAGTAGTAGTAGTAGTAGCAGCAGCAGCAGCAGCAGCAACAACAACAACAGCAGCAGCAGCAGCAACAGCAGCAGCAGTAGTAGTAGTAGTAGTAGTAGTAGCAGTAGTAGTAGTAGTAGTAGTAGTAGTAGTAGTGGTAGTTGTTGTTGTTGTAACAAAAATAATAATGATAATAATAATAATAATAATAATAATAATAATAATAATAATAATAATAATAATTATTATTATAATAATAATAATAATACAGAAAGAAGCCAGCATCACCCACGGCAGCTCATGTCTTTGGCTATTTTGAAGGAGTAGCCAATATTTCTCATTTACTAGACCCTCGCCGACTTCTGTCAAAATTCTGAAAACTTCTTGGACTTTAATCCTTATTATGTCGTAGGTTTGATACGTCTAAGTGTTGTGTGTGTGTGTGTGTGTGTGTGTTGTGTGTGTGTGTGTGTGTGTGTGTGTGTGTGTGTGTGTGTGTGTGTGTGTGTGTGTGTGTGTGTGTGTGTGTGTGTGTGTGTGTGTGTGTGTGAAACAGTTAATGTGCCATGACAATACATTTCTCTGTGGAGTACTGGTTTAAGAATAAAATAGTTATCAACCCACATCAAGTTGTTGTTTTAATCATCATCACCATCATTTTCTTTTTCTTCTTCTTCTTCTTCTTCTCCTCCTCCTCCTCCTGCTCCTTCTTCCCCTTCCCCTTCTCCTCCTCCTTCTTCTCCTTCTTCTCTTCCTCCGTCTTGTCCTCCTCTCCCCCCGGACCTTCGTACATCACCTGACCCACATCCACCTCAAATGGCCCCACAGGCCAAAAAGGGTCCTTGGATGGGAATATACAAAACCCCAAAGACCCTTCTATTCCATAGCCTTCTGACACCTGAGAGGGGAGGCGAAGGCAGGTGAGAAGAAATGTTTAGGAGGAAACGTGGAGGGAAAGAAGGAAACATGGAGGGAAAGAAGGAAACGTGGAGAGAAAAAAGGAAACGTGGAGGAAAAGAAGGAAACGTTGGGGGAAAACAAACAGACACATTTAGATATACAGCCTCTGACAGACACAAACAGATATGAGTATACAGTAATAAGATAAAGATACAGAGGCAGAAATAGATATGAACATCGTCACATTTAAACTTAAATCAAGTAATAGTGAGGATGAGAAAAAAAGACAGACAGACGGAGAAGTACACACACACACACACACACACACACACACACACACACACACACCTGTCACTCATTCTCAATCAATCAATACCCCTGCCCATCTACCTCTTTACATCTATCTCAAAGCCTCCCCGCCGCTTCAGTCTACACCCAGCTAATCCCCCTCCCTCCCAATCCTCGAGAAAAGTGTATATAAAACGCGTCCCTTCCTTTTATCCTACTGAACCCAAGCTACCTTCTGCGCTTTCAAAGAACCTCTATCGCGCAAGGACGGAAATTGACCTCGCCCTTCTGCTTCAGGTGCACTGCGCTTCCTTCAACGTTTGGCTGCTTTTTCCTTTTCAGTCCTGCTTCTTATTGGCTTTTTATTTTCTTGTTTCCTTTCCTCGTCTGTTTGCCTTTTGTATTTGCTTACCCCACTTCCTTCGTCCTTTGTCCACTTTTTACATTTTCATTCTTGCTTTTTTTATTTGCTTTTCATCTCCCTCTTTCATTTCCTCGTTTGTCTGCTCTTTTTTTTTTTTATTTGCTTACCTCATCTCGTCTTGTGCCTGATTTCACTTCCTTTTTTTTTTTTTTTTTTTTTTACTCCCGTGTTTCTTACCCTAATTTATATTGGGTCTTCGTGTTCCTGTTTACCGTAGTTTTTTATTTCCCGGTTTATTTCTCTGTTTCTCTCTCTCTCTCTCTCTCTCTCTCTCTCTCTCTCTCTCTCTCTCTCTCTCTCTCTCTCTCTCTCAGTGAACACACACACACACACACATCCCCCTGCCCGCTCTCTATTCTTTTCCATCTGTCCCCTCTTGGCTTTCCCCTCCAGCTGTCTATCTCCCGTGTGGTCGACAGATCCTACTGACAGGCAACTGACAGACGCATGCTACCTTCACCCCTTAGACAATCTCAGTCTCTTCCTCTTCCTTTTCCTATCTATCTATTTATTCATCTATCTTTCTATTTTCCTCTTCCTGTCTCTGTTTGTCTGTCTATCTATCTATCAGTCTGTACCTCTATCTTTAATGTTCCTCTCTCTGTGTTTTCATCGATATTCTCTCCCACTACCCAGGTATCTTTTCTCTCTCTCTCTCTCTCTCTCTCTCTCTCTCTCTCTCTCTCTCTCTCTCTCTCTCTCTCACACACACACACACACACACGTTTTTTTTCATAGCTTCAAAGTAGAGATAAAAATAATGCTATTTTCCACAAACCATACGCTTTTCTCTTAATCACCTCAAACTTCGGTCACGATCTTGTATAAACAGAGCGTATCTATTAACGTCTATCTATCTGTCTACCTACCTATTTATTTGTCTGTCTACCCGCCTAGCCATCTGCCTATTCATCCATCTATCTAGCTTTCTGTTTACCTCTCTATCTACACTGCTGACAGAAGCATTACCCCAGTTCATCTATGGTGCCTTGCAAGTTCCTATATTTCCTCTCCTCTATCCACAAACCTACCTACCAACCTGCTTATCTATCTATCTATCCATCTATCTATCTGCGGTACTACCTCCATCTTCGTCTCATAATTCATCTACGGTCTCACAAAAAATAAAAATAAAAACTTCAAGCTCCCCCACACCTCAACTCCTCCCCAGCCCTTCCCACCACCACTCCAAACCCCCCTCCCTCATGACCCCTGCCACTCTATATGCAAAACATAATCATGCTCCCCCTCCTCCTTCACCCTCAACCTCCAGCCAATCTAAGCCACCCTCCCTCATGTAATCTGTCGGTTTACATAACAGGTTTTGGGCCTAATTATTCTGCAGGTGATTTTGATTACCTGGGCAAATTACTCGTCCTACCTTTAGAAACAATTACATTTTCTTTCGCTACTCAAATAGTTATATATTTAGTTATTTAATTAGTTAAATCTATCTATCTATCTATCTATAGCCAATTGCTTTAATCCCCTAAGGAGTGACCACAGACAAATCGCCTCCATGTCGCATTGTCCCCTGCCATTTCGCTGTCCTCCCCCAAGCTCACACACCCCTTTCCCATACTTATATATATATATACCAATAAATACGACGACGAAAACTGTCTTTTCCGTATATAAAATTTATTTGATCTCCGCATGCTGTTTCTCAGCCTATAATATCATGTCTGTCTGTCTGTTCTCGATGTAGTGAAGCGGGTATTGTAATCAATCTATGTCCATCTGGCTATTATCTATTTCTTTATCTATCTATCCATGTTTCTATACATCCATTTATCTTATTCATCCATCCATCGATTCATCCATCTATCTGTATGTCTACCTTTTTATCTATCCCTCCATCCACCCATCTATCTAACCATCAATCCATCCATGTATCCGTCCATCCATCCACCTTACTTGTTTTTCCCTCCATTCACCCAATTATCACTCTATCCGCCCAATTATCACTCTATTCACCTGTTTATTCCTCTATCCACCCGTTTATCCGTCCATCCACCCATCTGTCTCTCTATCTATCTATCTATCTATCTATCTATCTACACTACAGATGAGTCCAAACACGTGATGAAACAGAAAAGAAATGCACGTAAAATAACTTCATAAATTACCTGGAATTAAACAGTTAAATGATTACAAATACAGTAATACAGTATAAGATTCGCATACAGTGTCAATTACTAATATATATATATATATATATATATATATATATATATATATATATATATATATATATATATATATATATATATATATATATATATGCCAAATTTCAGAAGTTCAAATACAACCAAAAAATAAAAGCAACCCTAATCTTCCAGTGCTCTCCATTAATAGTCAGGATTCTTGCTATTCCACGCGGGCTTCCCTTATGTAAATAAAATGAATAGAGCCTAAATGTAATATATTTTTTCTTCCAATTTATATGAAAAAAATCCAGCCACATGTCCTCTGTGACCCGCCTCCTACTAGTTTCTTCCTCCTCCTCCTGCCCTCGTCTCGTCTCGTCTCGTCTCGTCTCTTCTTCAGTTCAGTCATTTCGGTCAACATTTTCATTGCTTTTCCTTCTGCTTGCTCTCTTTCCGCTCTTCCACACTTTCGTTTATTTCTTTTAGTTATGGCTTGAATTATCCACCCCTCGTTTTCTGTTTCCAATGCTTCGTATTATTTAAACCGTTTTTTTTTTTTAATTTACTACTACTACTACTACTACTGATAACAATAAAAATGGTGTTCTTGCTGTTATTTTTCTACTAATTCTTTTCATGACATTTCAGTCTCCATCTATGTAACAGGTGGAGACTACTGTTGTTGCTGATATTATTATTATTCCAGCCTTAAGAGTCTCATGACGATTCCAGGAGAAGAGGAGACTGCACGAAGAATCTGAAGGGCTCAGGTTATGTGGCCTGGTATGGGCATATGAAAAAATCCAAATCCTTAATGCGCAGTGGAAGGGCATGTCAGAAAGTGCCATAGTATTATGTTGTTAATCAGAATAAGGTGGGTGTGTCTACTGGAGACTTCAGTCGGACCTGAGCAAGGAATCTGAATTGTCCAGGTTATGTATCCTGGTATGGGCCACTGCTGAAAGAAAAAAAAAGTTCCACATCTCCCCAAAGAGGTCAATGTCATTGTGAGAAACAGTAGCTGGAGACTAGTGACTGTCCGCAGGACAGTTGCACAGTTCTAGTTATTATTATTATTATTATTATTATTATCATCATCATCATCATCATTATTTCTGTTGTTGTTGTTGTTACTACTACTATCCAGAGCATTATTTCGTATCTAAAGGTAGTGGTTGCATCGTCAATGAGAGAGAGAGAGAGAGAGAGAGAGAGAGAGAGAGAGAGAGAGAGAGAGAGAGAGAGTGACAGACAGGCAGACAGACAGACAGACAGACAGACGGACAGAGAGAGAGAGAGAGAGAGAGAGAGAGAGTGACAGACAGGCAGACAGACAGACAGACAGACAGACAGACAGACGGACAGAGAGAGAGAGAAAGAGAGAGAGAGAGAGAGAGAGAGAGAGAGAGAGAGAGAGAGAGAGAGAGAGAGAGAGAGAGAGAGAATCATTTACGAAGAAGAAGAGCAGGAGACCGGATAAAAGAGGGAAGGGATGAGGGTTAAGTTAATAAAGGAAGGGGAATACGACACAAGGGAAGAGGAAGGGAAAGAGGAATTACATAGGACAGAACAGATTCAGAAGCAAGAACATTGATGTAAGAGGAAACAAAGAGGAAAAGGTGGAGAAATAAATAAAGACGCGGTATGGTTTCTTGAGAGCGACTAGAACAATTACTGATTTGTGAAGGACGCGAGAAGAAAGAAGCATATGTGGTAGTAAGGAAGGGAAGAGGGTGGAGAAGGGAAGGGAAGAAAAGAAGGATGGAAGGAGAGGGGAGGGAGGAAAGAAGTGCTTGAGGAGAGGTGGAAAAATAAAAAGTAGAGAGGGAAGGGAAGAAGTGGACGGAGAGAGAAGGGAGGAAAGAAGTCAGAGGAAGAAGAGTGGGAAGGAAAAGAGGAAGAAAGAAAAGATAGGAGGAACGAAAGGAGGGGAGGAGAAGGAGCGACGAAGCAAGGTAAAGAAGAGGGAAGAAAGTTGAAAGAAGAGATGAAGAATCAGCTCTGAATTAATAATTGGAAAGGAAGGGCAGAAGAGGAGTGAGAGGAAATAGTGATGAAAGGAGATGAGGAGGAAGGAGAGAGATGGATGAAAAAGATGAGTGGGAGGAAGAAAGGAAGCGAGGAGGAAGAAGCACCAAGGTATGTATTTATTAGGGAGAAGAGAGGGATGAGAGGAAGAAGGGAAGACAGGAAGGTGGAAGAAAGGATGGGGGAAGGAGGGATGGAAGAATGGAAGGGGGAAGGACGGATGGAAGGAAGGAAGGAAGGATGAAAGGAAGGAAGGAATGATGAAAGGAAGGAAGGAAGGAAGGAAGGAAGGCAGGATGGAAGGAAGGTAGGTGGGGAAGCTGGGATGAAGAGAGGTACAGAGGTGGAGAAAACAGGAAAGGCATTCAATAGGGAGGATGACAATGAGGTGGAGGAAAGGAAGAAGACGGAAAGGAGGAGGATAGTGAAGTGCAGGGGAGGAGGGAAGAAGGTGGGAGGAAGAGAAGAGAGGTGGGAGGAGGGGGAGAATACAGATGGGAAGAAAGGGGGGAGGGAATGGGAGGAAGGAGGAAAGCGAAGAGGAAGGATGAAGGGAAGCGAAAAGGAAGGAAGGAAGGATGGAAGAGAGGAGAGAGGGAAGAGGGAAGCAAAGAAGAAGGAAGGAAGGAAGGAAACGAAGAGGGAGGAAAGAAGGAAGAATTGCGGAAGGAAGGAGGGTAAGGAAGAGGGACGATTGAGGGGAAGGAGGGGAGAGGAAGGGAGCAGAAATGAATGAGAGAAAAAAGAACAGCGAAGGAGAGAGGAAAATAAAAATAAAAGCCAGAAATACTAGAGAAATTATTTAAAACCAAACCATCAAGGAAAGATGACACACGTAAACAGAATAAAAAGGAAACTTGACATAATAAACGTGGAGAAATGGGGGACAGTGTGGGTGGGAAAGGAAACAGAAGAAAGGAACGAAGGAAGGAGAAATAAGGCGAACGAAAAAGAAATAAGGCAAAGGAAGATAAAAAAGAGAAAAATGAACACAAAATGAACACAATAGTAACCCTGCCATGGTCGTGTTTATCCAGTTATTTCTTTATTTAACATCGAAGAGTTTTAGTTAGCTAAGAGTGATTCACAGGAGCCTGGGAGTGTTAATACTGTCCCTGTTAACCCTCTCACGGTAGAGGCAACTCTAGTTCACTATTCCAGCTAACGACTGAATATTATTTTATTCAGCTGAGATTGGGTCATTGGAGGGAGGAATGGAGGAAGAATAGTGGGAGGAAGGGGGAAAGAGGGAAGGAAGGTGGGAGGAAGGAGGAAAAGGAGGAGGGAGAAGGGGAGGAAGGGGAGGATAAGAGGGAAGAGAGAGGAATATAGTTATGTGGGGAAAAGAAATAAAGACGAAAAGATAAAGGAAGAAAACAACGAAAAGAAAAACTGCACAAATACATAGGAAAGAATATAAGAATAATGAAACCAGGAATAAGGGACAGGAAGAAAACAAAAATAAATGTGGGAAGAACGATGTGGAACAGAGAGAGACAAAAGAATGAAAACAAAAGAAATCTGAAGAAAAGTATGAGAAACAGGACCAAAGGAGGATGAAGAAATAGCAAATGAACGAAAATACAGGGGGATAAAATGTGGAGATTAAAACAGAAGAAGAGAGAAGATAAATCCTTGAGGAAAATAACGAGGAAACAAGGAAAGGAAAAAAGAAAGAAATTATGAGAAGAGACGTACAAAAAAAGATGATGAAAAGGAATAAGAGGGCGACGTAATGGATGAATGGAAAAGGAACTGACTGGACAAAGGAGAAAATACACACTAAAACGAAGGCAAAAAAATAAAAAAAGGAAAACTGAAGAACAAGACAAGAAAGAAAAGGTAGGAGCAGAAGAGACCAGATACAAAAATTAAATACATAAAATAAATGAATAAATAGACAAATAAGTAAGTAAATAAATAAAGCATGAAAAAATTCAGAAGGTAAATGTTACAACCAAATCATTTTTTTTTTTTTTTGTCATATCTGTCTCTAGTGATTTATTCTTTTAATGATTTTTTTTCCCGGCAACCAAACAAGACAAATTTATTTAGCTGAAGGAATTCTTGGCGATTTAGAAGTTGGATAAAAAAAACATCCGGTGGTTAATTCCATCTAACACCAACCAAATTTTTCTTTCCCTTTGGCAAATGCTCCAGTCTTTTTAACTCGGTGTATCCAGTCAGCGAAATGACAGGGGAGATGGCGACGGGATTAAGGCGTCTGGCTATAGATGGATAGACAGATAGATAGACAGAGAGACAGATAGATAGACAGATAGATAGATAGACAGACATTGACGGATGGATACACAGATGGATAGAAATGGATAGACAGACAGACCGACAGACGGATAGATAGACAACATTCAACCATCTCCTGATAAAAGGGTATATACCTACATGGTTCTTTCTTGCACTGTTTTTAAGTGACGATTTTTTCTAGGTTTTGGTGTCTGGTTTCTTCTTAAAAACAAATCACGTTTTGCCAGACACCACTCTTTCTTCGTCTCCCCTTGCCTTTCTGCATAATCTAAGCTAATCTTCCACCTCACACCTTCAATAAATCTTTCCCTTAAATCTCATTTTCCGTACAACTGCTTCTACACACAGTCCTCTATGCTCTTAATGGATTTCTTGTTTCATATTCTCATCTTCCTGGCCTACTTTCCTTATTACAGTGTTCTTTTATCATCCCGCCCCAAACATCATCGTTTCCCATAACCAAACTACCATCTACAATTCTACATCATTTTCCAATCATCCCAGTCTTTCAACCCCACCCACTTCCACTTCGTCCTCTATCCCCCAGTCACACCACAACCTCACCCCCTCAAACTCTTCATTTCCATCGCCACCTCCACGCCTCACAACCATCTTCTCCCATTCTCCTTCGGTCCTTCATTCCTAATTTCCTCACACTACTGTTTTTCCCTCCATTCCAGCGCCACACTATATCCCGTGGCATCCCATCCTCCCTCTCCATCCCCTCCCCATCCTTCTTCTTCCATCCTGTCATACACCTTACTACTCCTGTTCTATCCCTTCCTCCCTCCTTTCCTTTCCCATCCCCTCTCCTCCTGCCCATCCTCCATCTCCTCCTTCTCTCTTCTCTTCTCTCCTCTCCTATTTTCTCCCCCTTCTTCTCCCCTCCACTCCCCCTTCCCCAAACCCAGCTTTTTCCATCTAGTCCCCACCGCCCCCACCACCCCCATATATTACCTTGCTCCCATGCTCTCAGGCCATTTTTTTCCCTGCATCTTACCTTAATTCCTCTCCACCATGTCTTTTTTTTTCATTCTTCCCTCTCGTCACCGTTCTTGATGAGTTCTTACCTGTGGAGAAAAAAAAGAAAATAGGTAATATTGATGCTACAGGTAACAAATAATCGAACTCTTAAATCTATCTATCTGTCAGTCTTACTATCTTCTATCAGTCTATCCATTTATCTATCTACCCAACTATCTATCTACCTATCTATCTAATTTACTAAAACAAAAAAATAATCGAAACGCCCTCACACTTAAGAACGGCATGAAAAGAAATATAAGCGACTACTGATCAAGACAGTTTAAGGATTTGAATTTCATAAAAAGCAGACTTTCTTGATCTACCAGATGACCCGCCGACATGTCGTAAAAATACCCCCGCTAATATCAATACACCAGTCCTGTATGAGACAGCCCTAGCATGTATTCAATATGGACGGTGGGTGTTAGCGCCGAAGTGGTGACATGTGGAGGTGTAGGAGGACTACTGGGCCTTGGGATAGGCTACTGCCCCCAAGATATAGGCCCTGTAAGCCTTTGCCCAGAGTCGGACACATAAAAAAAAAAAAAAAAAAAAAAAGCTAACGCGAATATCTTATAAAATTATGCTCTATAACATTAATTTACATAACGATGTGTGTATGTATGGCTATGTACGCATGTGTATGTGTGAGTGTGAATGTCAAAACTCTTTGGAGAGAGAGATGCAAGGTGTGTGTGTGTGTGTGTGTGTGTGTGTGTGTGTGTGTGTGTGTGTGTGTGTGTGTGTGTGGTGTGTGTGTGTGTGTGTGTGTGTGTGTAGAAAAATCGAAACTCTGTCTAGCTATCTACCTATCTACAACCATTGCTCTGTAGATGTTAACATTGTACATAAACCTAAAATTCAATAATAGGACAAAGGAAAAGGAAAAATATTAATGCTTACCACACAAAAACAAGAGGAAAAGGAAAGCGTCACAAGGATGTCGTAACTAATACAGCAAATCATCAATCATTCGGTAAGCCTTCATGAGAAAGAAAATAGCCAACATTAATCACAGACAACAAGCAGAAAAAACGTCAACACTAATCACAGAGAACAGCTAGGAAAAATGCCAACAATAATCACAGAAAAAGGTCGAAGAAAATTAATCGCAGATAAAATAAAAAAAAATGCCAACACTAATTACAGGAAGCAGAAAAAAAATGCCAACACTAATCACGGAAAACGAGAAGACAAGGGAAATGCCAACACCATCCACAGAAAACAAGAAGAAAAAAAATGCCAACACTAATTACGGAAAACGAGAAGAAAAGGGAAATGCCAACACCATCCACAGAAAACAAGAAGGAAAAAAATGCCAACACTAATCACATAAAACGAGTAGAGAGGAAAGATAAAATTAAGTGGGCAAAATGGCAAATAAATAATGAAAATAAAGGGTTAAAGAATAGTGTGTATCTATAAATAAAATGAACTAAAAAAAAAGGGGGTTAAACACGATAAATTATAATGGAAGGAAGATATCTGTTAAACAAATATAGTATAACAAAGAAGAAAAACATAAATAAAGAAAACTACGATAAAAAGGTAACACAAAGAAAATGGAAAAGTAGAATAAGGGAGGAATAGTTACAGGTAAAAAATCGAAAAAAAAAAAAAAAAAAAAGGAGGAAGAGTAAAGGTCGAAAAAAAGGAAAGTAATGGGTAAAAAGTCGAAAAAGTAAAAAAAAAAAAAAAAAAAAAAGAGAGAAGTAAGAGGAAGAAATAGAAAATAAAAAAATAAAAGAGGAAAAGTGAAAGGCAAAACAAAAAAGAAAAATGGACAAGGAAAAAGTAAAATAATCGAAAAAAATAAAAAAAAGGGGGGGAAACAGTAAGTGGTAAAAATGAAAAACCAATAAAAAAAAAAAAAAAAAAAAAGAGAGAAATAGCCTACATCCCTCCAACAGCAATAATCATCATCACATCCAACGCCAGCCAATATCGAAGAGCAGAACACGAAACCGAATAATTAGCGCAGAATCCATGGTATTTTTGTCTTATTTTATTTTTTTACAATAGGCCCTCCCTCACTCGCATACGATAATGGTGGAACTCTGATATTCTCCAGGGCTGTATAACGAAATATCGATCTACGAATGAATGCGATTATTGCCTGGCTTCACTTTCGTTATGTAATCTGACAGTGCCTGGTTTGGTTTTGTATAATCATTGATTGATATTTAAAAATCCCTCAAGCTGTTTATAATTGTTCTGAAGGTACAAAAAAATCAAGCTTTATATAATCATTTAAAAGTACCAAATAATCCCTCAAGCTTTATATTTTCATCTAAAAGTACTAAAAACTCCCTCAAGCTTTACATAATCATCTAAAAGTAGTAAAAAATCCCTCAAGCTTTACATAATCGTCTAAAAGTACTTTAAAAGCCCTCAAGCTTTATATAATCGTCTAAACGTACTAAAAAATCCCTCAAGATTTACATAATCATCTAAAAATACCCCCAAATCCCTCAAGCTTTATATAATCGTCTAAAAATACTAAAAATCCCTCAAGCTTTATATAATCGTCTAAAAGTACCAAAAAATCCCTCAAGCTTTATATTATCGTCTAAAACTACAGTACCAAAGTTTAAAAAAGATCCATTAAGCTTTGTATAATCGTCTACAAATAGCAAAAAAATCCCATAAGCTTTATAATATCATCGAAAAGTACAAAGACAAAAAAAAAATCTTCAAGCTTTATATAATCATCTAAACGTACCAAAACTAAAAATAATCCATTACACTTTATATATATACATTTTTATGCGAGGAAGAAAGAACCAAAGGCCGCGAGCCCGCAATTATAGTTCCTTCCAAGAGAAAAACAAAATACAAGAGAGAGCCAAATTCAAGATCCGATCATTTCGAGATGCCTGGACACACTGCGTTTGAAAGACTGGAGATCATTGGAAGCAGGAAATACAGACACTGGGAGATAGTTCCAGAGCTGACCTGTTGCATAATGAAGGACTGGGAGTAACGGTTAACTCCTGCATTACAGAGTTGGACAGAAAAGGGATGAGAGTTTGCTGCTAGACGGGTGCTACGAGCCCTTCGTAGAGGTGGAGAAATGCATGCAGACAGTTCAGAGGAGCAGTGACCATTGACGTAGCGATAGAAAAGAGATAAAGATGCGACAGTGCGACGAAGAGACACAGGTTGAAGAGAGTCAGTAAGAAGAGGAGAGTTAATGAGACGAAAAGCCTTTGACTCCACCCTATTGAGAAGAGCTGTATGTGGGGAGTCTCCCCACACATGAGAGTTGTTCTCTAAACAAGGGCTGATAAAACCCCTGTATAGAGTCAACAATTGTGCAGGGGTAAAGAAGGAACGGAGTCGGCTTAGCACACCTAATCTCTTGAAAGCAGATTTTACAAGAGATGTAATATGATCTTTCCAAGACCCGAGTAAATGAAACCCCAAGCATGTTCAAGGATGATGCAGGATTAAGCTGAATATTATTAAACATTAGTGGGTACACCTGTGGAAGATTTTGTCGGGTTGATAGGTGTAAAATCTGAGTCTCTGATGCATTAAAAAAAAACAGACTATTTTTACCCCAGTCAGAGATACGAGCCAAGTCAGACATTAGGTGTGCCATAGCCTCATTCCTTGTTTCTTGAAGTAACTGCTGGGATGGACGTTGCGGGAACCGAGTGAAAGGTGAAGGGTGGAGTTATCAGGGTATTAGTGGATAGGGTTAGATGTACAGCTTAGAAGATCATTGATGAATAAAAGGAAGAGAGTTGGTGATAGGACAGAGCCCTGAGGAACACCACTATTGATAGATCTAGGAGAAGAACGATGGCCGTCTACAACAGCGGCTATAGAATGACCAGAAAGGACGCTATAGATGAAGGCACAGATAGAAGGATAGAAACCGTAAGAGAGCAGTTTGGAAATAAAAGATTTATGCCACACTCGATCGAAAGCCTTTGAGATGTCAAGTGCAATGGCAAAGCTTACGCCAAAGTCCCGAAATGAGGATGACCAGGAGTCTGAAAGGTAGGTAAGAAGATCGCCAGTGGAGCGTCCCTGACAGAACCCATACTGACGATCAGAAAGAAGGTTGTGATAGGAATGATGCTTTAAAATTTTTCTATTAAGAATTGACTCGAAAACCTACAAGTACCAGAAAAACTTAAGCTTTGTATAATCATCTAAAGGTACCAAAACATACACTCAAGCTTCATATAATCGCCAAAAGGTACAAAAACGCAAATAAATAAATAAATAAAATAAAAACTTGAGGGATAATGCACTTCTACAGGGTTATGTGGCTCTTGTACAAACAGGTGACGAGGAAATGAAGTTATCCTCACAGCAACAAACCAATGGACGTTTCCAATCCCTAATTAACCAGCACGGGGAGGGAACAAGGTAGATCCCACACGAGTCACGTTTACCTTTGGACGCTGGCCGTGGAAGCAACAGGGTCCACTGATGGGTCCGGTAAAGAGGTTTCAAATGGGTGTGTGCTTTGGTGTGAGGAGGCTGGGTTGGGTTCAGAGTCAGCGTGAGACCAAAGACATCTTACTGGATTAACACTACTACTATTTCTGGCTTTACACTTGTCCTGCACTGCCAGAAAAGTAGTAGTAGTAGCAGTAGTAGTAGCAGCAGTAATAGCAGTAGTAGTACCAGTAGCAATTCCTTCACTTTCATCTGAGTTAAGAGAGACGGAGTAGCCACTAAGACAACCATATAATTATTACTATCTTTACTCTTGTCTTAAGCTTGTCAACAATGACAAACTATTTAACCTTTCTGTTTTTCTTGTTTCTTTTACATTGTCTTTTATTCCATTTCCCTTTCTCTTCTAGTTTCGTTTTCAGGTATTCTCTCTTTCCTGCTCCTCGTCTTCACCGATGGAAATGTTACAGTCGTTCCAAAAGGTACCGGAGCCAACTCACCCCTGAATCACATCATCTTTACGTCTCTGCCCGGAATCGTGCTAAGTCTGTTCTTCGCTCTACTAAAAATAATTTCATCCATACTAAATGCTCTCAACTCTCCAACTCGAATTCTTCCCGCTCCTTCTGGTACCTTGCCAAAAATCTTTCTAACAACTTTACCTCATCATCCTTCCCTCCTCTTTTCTACTCTGATGGTTCTGTAGCTATTTCTTCTACTGATAAAGCAGATCTCTTCGCACAGACTTTCTCCTCCAATTCCACCTTAGACGATTCCGGTGCTGTTCCTCCATCACTTCCCCCTCTGACTTCCTCATGGCTGACATTAAAATTTCTTCAGTTGATGTATTTTCTGCCATCACTGGCCTCAGTACTAACAAGGCATATGGGCCTGATGGGGTCCCTCCTGTTGTTCTCAAGAACTGTGCTTCTGTGCTTACACCCTGCCTAGGCAAACTCTTTCGCCTTTGTCTGTCAACTTGTACCTTTCCTTCTTGCTGGAAGTTTGCTCTCATTCAGCCAGTCCCAAAGAAGGGTGACCACTCCCAACCCTCCAACTATCGTCCAATTGCTTTAACGTCCTGTATTTCAAAAGTTTTTGAGTCAATTCTCAATAGAAAAATTTTAAGGCATCTTTCCTATCACAACCTTCTTTCCGATCGTCAGTACGGGTTCCGTCAGGGACGCTCCACTGGCTATCTTCTCACCTACCTTTCAGACTCCTGGTCATCCTCCTTTCGGGACTTTGGCGAAAGCTTTGCCATTGCACTTGACATCTCAAAGGCTTTCGATCGAGTCTGGCATAAATCTTTAATTTCCAAACTGCCCTCCCACGGTTTCTATCCTTCTATCTGTACCTTCATCGCTAGCTTCCTTTCTGGTCGTTCTATAGCCACTGTTGTAGACGGCCATCGTTCTTCTCCTAGATCTATCAACAGTGGTGTGCCTCAGGGCTCTGTCCTATCACCAACTCTCTTCCTTTTATTCATCAATGATCTTCTAAGCTGTACATCTAACCCTATCCACTCATACACTGATGACTCCACCCTTCACCTTTCCATTCGGTTCCCGCAACGCCCATCTCAACAGTTACTTCAAGAAACAAGGGATGAGGCTATGGCACACCTAATGTCTGACTTGGCTCGTATCTCTGACTGGGGTAAAAATAATATGGTTGTTTTTAATGCATCTAAGACTCAGTTCTTACACCTATCAACCCGACAAAATCTTCCACAGGTATACCCACTAATGTTTAATAATATTCAGCTTAATCCTGCATCATCCTTGAACATGCTTGGGGTTTCATTTACTCGGGACTTATCTTGGAAAGATCATATTACATCTCTTGTAAAATCTGCTTCCAAGAGATTGGGTGTGCTAAGCCTACTCCGCTCTTTCTTTACCCCTGCACAATTGTTGACTCTATACAGGGGTTTTATCCGCCCCTGTGTGGAATACAACTCTCATGTGTGGGGAGGCTCCCCACATACAGCTCTTCTCAATAGGGTGGAGTCAAATGCTTTTCGTCTCATTAACTCTCCTCCTCTTACTGACTCCCTTCAACCTCTGTCTCTTCGCCGCACTGTTGCATCTTTATCTCTTTTCTATCGCTACTTTAATGGTCACTGCTCCTCTGAACTGTCTGCTTGCATTCCTCCACCCCTACGACGGGCGCGTAGCACCCGTCTGGCAGCAAACTCTCATTCCTTTTCTGTCCAACTCTCTAAAGCAAGAGTTAACCGTTACTCCCAGTCTTTCATTTATGCAACAGGTCAGCTCTGGAACTGTCTCCCTCTGTCTGTATTTCCTGCTGCCTATGATCTCCAGTCTTTCAAACGCAGTGTGTTCAGGCATCTCAAAATGATCGGATCTTGAATTTGGCTCTCTATTGTATTGTGTTTTTCTCTTTGAGGGAACTGTTACTGCGGGCTCATGGCCTTTGGTTCCTTCTTCCTCGCATTAAAAAAAAAAAAAAAAGTGTGTGTGCTGTGGTGGGGCAAGGTTGGTTGGGTTCACAGGGAGGGAGTGACCACAGACAATCCACTAGGTCAACACTGCTGGTCCTACTACTGGTTTTATTATTGTTCTGCACCAACAAACCATTTTCCTTATTTTCTTTACCTTTTCTACGTTCTTTTCTTCGGTAATTTTTAATCTCTTCCCATCTCTTCCCTCTTTTCTTTCTCCTTTCTTTAGTCTTCTACATCCGTTCCTTTTTCACTGAAAGAGGTTTGAAGTGCGCGTGTTTAAGCAGCTGCGTTGGCTAGATTCAGAGAGAAGTAGTGACCAATGGCGTGTCACTGAGTCAGCACTACTACTACTACTACTACTACTATTATCACCACCACCACTACTACTACTCCTACTACTACCACTACTACTACTACTACTACTACTACTGCTACTACTACTACTGCTACTACTACTACTACTACCACCACCAGCACCAATTACTACTACTACCACCACCACTAGGGTACTACAGTACTACTACTGTTACTGCTACTAATGACTCCATTCAGCCAATTTTTTCTTTACTTTCTTTGTTACCTTACTTTTTTTTCTCCTTTCTTCACGATTTTTGTCTTTGTTCTTCTCCAACCTACCAGCTTTAATTCCAGCGCCGTGTGTAGTGTGGCAAAGAGGGAATTAATATTAGCATGATTGATTGACGGCCCGATAAGAGTAACGCGCGCGCGAGGGCGTATGTTTGTGTGTGTGTGTGTGTGTGTGTGTGTGTGTGTGTACGAGGGAGAGAGAGAAAGAGAGAGAGAGCGAAAGGGGAAAAGGGGAAAAGCTAGGAGAGAACTGAGAAGAAACAGAAAGAGAAGGCAAAAAGAACGACGAGAGGGTGGGGATGTGAAGGAAACGGGAAGTGGGAAAGAACGAAGGAGGGAGAAACGAAAAGGGACGTGGGAGACAGCGAAGAATGAAGAGGCGAAATAGGAAGTAGGAAATGGCGAAGAGAGACGAAACTCAAATAGAAGGGGGAAAGTAGGAAGAGATATGAGAGGCAGAGGTATGGGAGGGAGTGAAAGGTAACATGTTGGTGTGGATATGAGGTGAGGGGAAAATACGATACCAAAGGAGCTAACATTCAGGGCCCCGGTCAACAGTAACTAAGCCAACAGTAACAACAACAATGCTAATATAAAAGACGATGGTAACTGTAATAAAAACAAAGATTATACACAGACGAAGCTAACAGTAAAAAAAATACTGGCATCAGCACCAAAACGACACCAGTAATAATATACTGCCAGTAAAAAAAAATAAATTAAAAAAAAAGTATATGAACTGTAACAAAGCAAAATGACAAAAACGAAGCTATTAGTAATGAAAACAATAATCTATTACAAAAATGAAGCTAACAGTCACAAGAACTCGACAGCCAATTAAGAAAATAATACACCTGAACTACCCCTATTTCCTTTACCAATGAACTTTTTCTTACAACACCTGCGCTGTCCACATATCTTGACCCACACACAAAACGTTCATTAATTCACAGCTGTTCCTGCAGAATAGCTTTGTTTTACCTTCAGTGTCAAACTTCATTCCTAACACTCAATCTAGTATCCGTTCAGCTAAAAAGAGAATAAATAAAAAACGTATAAATAAATATATATATAAACAGATACACAGAGAGAAAACTTTCCCTCCCTACCCAAAGTACTCTACCTATATAATTCAGTCAGTTACCGACTCATTAGGAGCATAGGGTCCCTGGGTTAGGCTATTTAATCCAGACATTTAATGCGAGTAACTAGTTGCCTGATCCTGAATAGCATTATGTAAGTTAAAACCCCAACCCTGCCTTGGATATATCTATTGAGCCACATCTGGTTGGACAGCTTCAACGTAACAGACCACCACACAACCATTTAGATATACAGTTACCACTCAAAGTAGTAATTGGTATCCTGGGGTACAAGAAACTATATAAGAATTTACGCATCATTTCCTATCAAGTATAATAAGATCACTGTAATCACGTCACCACACAAATACTTCAGTCACATTAATTCCTTCATCCCCGTCATATGCTTTACTGGTTAATTCGTTTTATACCTCCTGACAATTTTCATCAGATCTTGGGATATCTCTTGTAGTGAAGGGGTAAATAAAGGCTATATCTAACTCCTCAGTTCGAAAAATCGCTCTTAAGCTGACAAGTATCGTCTATAGGAATCAAGAATAAAATATACGCTATCGGGCTGAAGGGGGGTAATTGAGATCTGTACTGAATATATTACTGATCATATACTAAATTTATATGTTCTTAAAGTCTATGTTCGGATAAAGCATAAAGTAAATGAATGAATAAATAAATAAATACGTTACTGGGAACAAGGAGGCTAACTTCCCTCGCCATCAATCATTTTTACCAACAACTCTACAGTACTGATAGTTCTTCCTCTCCCCCTAATTGGCACTTTAATTACTTTCCCTTAAAAATATCTAACTTTCCCTTATATAATTTGGCCTCTATCGCAGACTTTGCCTAAAACTCTCCCGCTACCAATTACTTTACTAAATACTCGGTAGACAGACCTTCATCTTCCTTTAATTCCAACTTTGAAATTGTAATAAAAGCTTTCCTTCTCTTAAAAAAATAGTTATAAAGCTCTCATTACAAACAAGTTTATTGTCAACATTCTCTCTCTCTCTCTCACTCTCTCTCTCTCTTTCTCTCTCTCTCTCTCTCTGACACACACACACACACACACACACACACACACACACACACACCACCCTATTCCTCACGGTCCTCTTGCTCTCACAGTTACTTTTCTTCCTGTCTCAACTCACACCCACCCACCCACCTACTTACCTACCTACCTACTTACATTCTACCACGGAATTATGCTCACTACCTCCCTCCTCGCTGTCGCACCTTAGCACTCCATTACCTTACGGACAACGACGCTACACCTCTCACCTGTGTCGTAACATGCCAGGTGTATCGAACGGGAGCACGCATATTTTCTCCCGATTCTTGTTTTTTGTTGAAATTGAAAGAAAAATGCAACTTCACTACGCCCACACCAACCAAGCTTACTCCTTATCCCAAATTCTCTCTCTCTTACTCTCTCTCTCTCTCTCTCACCGGGGATGGCTCAGTCTGATGAACAACGCCGCCACTCCGGCTTCTTCATGAAAGTAGTAATCAACGTACGTAAAAAAGCACACAATAGAGACATTCTGGAAAATGAAAACGGCTATGTAAATTAGATAATAATAATGATGCGGGGCAGAAACGGTACTACTAACGTTGACTGAGGCGTCCCCACAACACACCTGAACTGGGCAGCGTGACATATGGACCACTCATTTATGCGTTAGAATCATTTTTAACCTCTCCTCTCCTCTCAGGGCAAATTACATACGTCGAAGGATATTCGGGTCTCATATCCTTAAACTTACTGGAATTTTTTTTTACAACGATTGAGGGTGAAGGCGATAAAAAAAAAAAAAAAAAAGGAGAAGGGAGAGAAGAGGAAAACAGGAGGAAAAACGTGGGAAGATTGATCTGTGTGGATAGATCAACGCGAAAAAAAGAAAAGAAAAGGAAGTTGAATGTAAGATGTACATGGACGAGGGAAATGTGGGGAAGGAGGGATGATGAATCTAGTATGGGTGCATAAATGGGTGGGATGGGTCAGTCAGATGGGGTGCGCTGAATCGGAAGGGGTGGGATTGATCAAGAACTAAGCATGAGTAGGCGAGAAGAAAAATAGTGAGGGGTTGGTGGGTGGGGAGGGTTGGTGAAGTGAGGAGCGGTGAGGAATACAGGATGAGTAGGTGAGATGAAGTGACGTGAGGAGAGGTGAAATGAGGTGAGGGAAGGTTAAATGAGGTGAGGTAAGCAGAAATGAGGATGTGTGAAGGATGATAGGATAGGTGATTGGAAGAAATTAACTGGTGGACGAGGCGGGGGTGTCACTGAGAGAGAAAAGTCTATAACAATGGGTGGATAGGGGAAGAGGGGATGCTTTGAGATTAGTAAAGTATGGTGTGTGTGTGTGTGTGTGTGTGTGTGTGTGTGTGTGTGAGAGAGAGAGAGAGAGAGAGAGAGAGAGATGTTTGCCCTTTCCCACCCATGACGTCATATTTCACTAATTCTTTACTTCCTCCCTACCAATTTCTTAAACTTACAAGCGCTGGAGGTCGATCGAGGGTGAGAAGGAAAATTCAGCTCAACTTTTCAGTACGATTACGTCTTAGTTGGTCTACTTCTACTACTCTGAATTTATTTTATTGAATTGAAAAAGACGCAGGAGGCTGGACTGACAAAAAAAAAAAAAAAAAAAAAAGCAAATTTACCTTTTCATTACAAAGACGTCACATTTTACCCTACAGTTGTTACTCCTAAGCGATTTTATCCACGTTAAGAAAGAAGAAGAATGTTGACCAAGGATGGGAAGAAAAAGTGTTCACCTCTTAAGTACAACTATTTTCACATTTCAGTTTACTTGTATTACTCCTAATCGATTGTATTCAACTTGAGAAAGACGTAAAAAGTGTGCTGGAGGTGAAAAGAAGAATAATCTGTTTACACTTTCTCTACGTTGACGTCATAACTTTACAATCACTGCCTCTAAAAATATTAAATTTAACTTGGAAAAGACCTAAGAGGTTGGCTGGTGGGTGGGATGAAGCTATTTACATTCTGATGCGGTCTTTTTCTAATTTATTTTCAGCATTTTTAAACGATTCTCCTCACATCAAAGTAGACCTCTTGTTTTGGGTCCACGCCTTCCATTTCAAGAGCTAATTTAACTCGACTACAAACAGCATGCATAACAACAACACTACAAGAAGAAGAAGAAGAAGAAGAAGAAGAACAGGAGTGATAATAATAATAATAATAATTACAACAATAATAGTAATAATGATGAAAGTAATGATAAAAATAGTAATAATAATAATAATAATTTGTTAAACATAGGGGGGAGGCGGTGGCTGAATCGGTAGAGAGGCAGGCTGCAGTCCTGATGGACCCAGGTTCGAATCCCGGCTGGGGCAGGGAACAGTTTAAGGATCTGAATTTCATAAAAGCAGACTTTCCTGATTTACCAGATGAGTCGCCTACATGTCGTAAAAATACCCCCTCTAATACCAATACACCAGTCCTGTATGAGACAGCCCTAGCATGTATTCAATATGGACGGTGGGTGTTAGCGCCGAAGTGGTGACATGTGGAGGTGTAGGAGGACTACTGAGCCTTGGGATAGGCTACTGCCCCCGAGATACAGGCCCTGAAGCCTTTGCCCAGAGTCGGACACACACAAAAAAAATACTGGTTAACTAAGGGGTTAATTAAAGACAGGATAAGACTTTGAGTGAGATGGAATGAGGTTCTGAAGAAGTGTGAGGTTTTTCAGGAGTAAAGTATTGAAGTGGGGTTTTGAAGGGTCGGGTTTTGAAGTGGGGCTTTGAAGGGTTAGGTTTTGAAGTGAGGTTTTAAAGGGTCGGGTTTTGAAGTGGGGTTTTGAAGGGTCGGGTTTTGAAGTGGGGTTTTGAAGGGTCGCGTTTTGAAGTGGGGTTTTGAAGGGTGGGGTTCTGAAGTGGCGTTTTGAAGGGAGGAGTTTTGAAGGGAAGGGTTTCGAGGAGTGGGGTTTTGAGGAGAGGGGTTTTGTAGTGAGGTTTTGAAAGGTGGAGTTTTCAAGTGGGGTTTTAAAGGGTTGGGTTTTGAAGAGGGGTTTTAAAGGGTTGGATTTTGAAATGAGATTTTGAAGGGTTGGGTTTTGAAGTGGGATTTTGAAGGGTTGGGTTTTGAAGTGGGATTTTGAAGGGTTGGGTTTTGAAGTGGGATTTTGAAGGGTTGGGTTTTGAAGTGGGATTTTCAAGGGTTGGGTTTTGAAGCGGGATTTTGAAGGGTTGGGTTTTTATGTGGAGTTTTATAGTAGAGTTTTGATGTGGAATTTTAACGGGTTGGGTTTTGAAGTGGGGTTTTGTAGTAGGATTTTGAAGTGGGGTTTTGTAGTAGGGTTGTGAAGTGGAGTTTTGAAAGGGGTTTTGAGGGGTGGGATTTTGAAATGGGGTTTTAAAGAGCTGGGTTTTGAAGTGGGGTTTTAAAGAGTGGTGTTTAGAAGTGGGGTTTTGAAGGGTGAGGTTTTGAAGTGGGGTTTTAAAGGGTGGGGTTTTGAAGTGGGGTTTTGAAGTGGGGTTTTGAAAGATGGGGTTTTGATATAGGGTTTTGAAGTCGGGTTTTGAAGGGTGGGGTGTTGGAGTGGGGTTCTGAAGAGTGTTTCTAAAGGGTGAGGTTCTGAAGAGTGAGATTCTAAAGAGTGGTGCTTTTGAAGAGTTTAAAGTGTGAGGTTTAAAGTACGAGGTTCTGATGTGTGAGGTTTTGAAATGTGAGGTTTAGAAGTGTGAGGTTCTGAAGTGTGGGGCTTTGGAGAGTAAAAGTTTGAAGAGGACTTAAGCGGATCTGTCATGGCACATCACCGGAACACGAATGCATAAAAGAAAATTCCCATCTCTCTGCCTCGATCAGTTTTACCCCAGTTCAAAAGGCTGGATACGCCTGTTATTGAGCAACACACAAAGCTCTGACGGATGGATAGAGCAATATTCAGCCAAGCATCTAAACTGAGTACTGTTAACATAGAGCCGTGTTTAGAGTGTCTACCTAAAGCATGTATATTTTAGTGCGAGGTAGGGTTATCATGAAAGAGTTATAATGATTGTTATTGCTGTTGTTGAGAAACCTCGGTTTGTCTGGCAGAGAAAACCCATCAACCGCACGCAAGCAGTCGCCTCAGCAGGGATGGTCCTTGCAGTGAATCCATATTCCCCTCCGATGGTCATAGCAAGGAGGTCATAGATAAATACCTAGCAGCATTCCACTCAGCGCTCTCTCATTACCTTTGCGCAGTGGCCAACGAACTCTACTACACTGTATACTCACTACCACCAAACTCTATTAATCAGTCAAAAGCGTATTATAAAATAGGATAGATACCAGAGATGTGTATTGCTGAAGGAGAGGAAACTGGATGGTGGATGGCTGTACCGAGAAAAAGTGGGAAGAGGTGAGTTTCTGACACACACACACACACACAAAAAACAAAACAAAAAGAAAAACAATCCTTTTGTCCCATCAAATATACAAGGGAAGTCAAAGGTTAAGTCTGTCTCTGGTTCATCGCGACAGAAGTGGGTGAAGAAGCGAAAGGAAAATTGATCAGCATTTATGTACAAAGAACTGAATGTACAGCCCATGTGTGTACAAAGAACTAAGTGTGCAGCTCCGGTCGCCTACTATTAACACATTCAGAAGTGATGTTGCAGTTTGACACCTTATTTAACCTAGTGCCAGACGAGTTCATTCACACAAGGGAAATCACACTCCTCAAAGGGATAAACCTGTCCCAATCTTGTCAGGAGAGGTGTCGAACATTAGAATTTCATTTAGAGTAATCCCAGATGGTTTTATTTGGTCAGGAAAATTTATGTTACTCAAGAGGTAAATAGTAAGACAGTAAAGGAAAATTATGACGACATCCAATGGAACATTAATACTGATCGATTTAGAAGGATAATATTCGTCTACAACAGCAGCTACAACACAAGTGGAATGCTACCTTTAAATGAAGGTACAGAAAGAGAGAGAGAAATAACTCTCTTCCCAGTTCCGTCTGAAGAAAATTTACATCTGGCGAAATGCAGTGAAAACTCGATCTCTACTAATGCGTGTTTCAGAAGGCTCGACTTTTCACCTATATATTCGTCAAACTTTGGGAAGATACTCAGTACACATAGGAGATAATGCAGTGGAAAGTGGTATGGAGATTGAAGATTTGTGGCACACTGAGACGGAGGCCTTCGAGATGCGTAGTGCAGTAGGAAAGAGTTAAGCGAAATCCATAAAAGATGATGGCAGGGAGTCTGAAAGAAAGGTATGATCAACAGTGGTGGGAGTCTGACCAAGAGCCATCCCTTCCCCTACCCACTACTGCCACCACCACCACCTGCAAGCACCGCCCCCCCCCTTCTCTCTTTCTCTCTCTCTCTCTCTCTCTCTCTGCAGTCTGATAGACGAGACAAATTTGCACATTACGAATCTCTCTCTCTCTCTCTCTCTCTCTCTCTCTCTCACACACACACACACACACACACACACACACACACACACACACACACACACACACACACACACACACACACACACACACACAGAACAAAGCTTATAGCCATTACTAAACTGAAATGTTCAACTATCTTTTCATTTTTTTTTTCTACACTACAACTGTTCCTGTTAATACTGTTTTTCTGATCATCTTCCAGCCTCCCCCCTGCAGGAGTTACTCGATTTTAATTTACTAAAACATGTGCTTAAAAAATAGTCCAAATTAGGCAAGTTCTTTTTATCACTTTTTTATTTCCTTATGCGGGGGGAAGGGTGTAAGGGAATAGGTGGGATGGGCTGGGAGGTATATATACCTGTATATATATAAATAGAGAGACAGGCAGACAGACAGACAGACAGACAGACATATTATAAACACCCATACACCTTTACAATAACCTAATTAACCTAGAAGGGACTGTACAGTATAAATTATTCAGATTCTCAATGGGTGCACTGCTGAACATTTATTTTTTTGTGTTGATTAAATTACCTCCCTACCTGCTCAGAATGACCTAATTAGGAGGGAGATTATACCCGAGTGATCCTTTCTCCTTGGCTCCATGTCCCAGTTGAAATGAATGAGTCTTGCTATGGAGCTCCGTACCCGGGTTTAAATGAAGGAATTAAGGGGAGAAGGAGGAAGAGAAGGAGGAGGATTACACAGGATTACACAGGAAAGCAAACAGCAACAGACCTTATGGTCCTTTCGAGGCTGCTTGTTACAGAGAAAACTATGACTACAAGATCTAACTCTACATGCTGAAGGATAAGGATAGTAAAGCAAGAAGGCTCCCCCCACCGCCAAACCCTCCAGGAAAATGTGAGAAAAACCACCATGCAGCATGGAAAAACTGACATGGAAATTTTATAGGAAACATTGGAAAGGAAAAGTCACATTCTATAATACTTTATCTATAAGCTACCCGATTGAGTAACCTGAAAGAGAAAGTAAACAAATAAAATAATAGTTACGGCATGACATTATAAACCGGTACATTGAGTTAATGGGAAGTCTGTGGACATAACGTGGAAGCTACACACTGCACAGTGTGGATGTTTAGGGATGGTGCGGCAGCCTTGCCTGGCGCTTTTAAGATAGCCAGCAGTCAATCAGGCCCTAGCTTCGTTCACTCCACTGAGACAAGGAACTCTCCCATGTGGGACAAGTATACAAGTTTCATCCTGAAGCAGTGACCCCTGGTACATTAAAAAAATCCCGATGGTGGTCACTTGACTAACAGGGACCCTCAGTGATCCACAGCCCATCACAGGTCGAAAGTAAGAGTAGTGACCGTTAACTCAGGGTTATCTGTGCAGATCCTAATCTGTGCTTACTGTATATTACCTCATTTGCTTTGGGTAAATCGAAAAACGTATAATGACGTTACGTGACGCTATGTTAAGTTTACAGGGTGTCCTGTAGACACGCTGGGACTGCACAATGTGGATGTTTAGGATTGGTGCGGCAGCCTTGCCTGGCGCTTTTTAGGTAGGCAGCAGTCAATCAGGCCCTAGCTCCGTTTACTCCACTGAGACAAGGAACTCTCCCATATAGGACAAGTACACAAGTTTCATCCTGAAGCAGTGACCCCTGGTACATTAAAAAAATCCCGATGGTGGTTGCTTGACTAACAGGTACCCTCAGTGATCCACAGCCCATCACAGGTCGAAAGTAAAAGTAGTGACCGTTAACTCAGGGTTATCTGTGCAGATCCTAATCTGTGCTTAAATTGCTTTGTTTGCACTGAATAAATTGAAAAATGTATAATAACGTGACGCACACTATGTACGGGTACGTTGTTTACGGGGTGTCTTGTACACAAAAGGGGCATGAACTTACATGTACCGTAGCTATAAAAGAAAGTTATTCGGACAGAAAAAGAGTCAGCTGAGGATTCTCGTGCAAATACTTGTCTAATTTGTTTTTGAATGTCTCAATTGAGATACTATTCATGGTATCTGAGGGTAATCTGTTCCAGATATTTACAACTCTGTTAAAGAAGAAGTATTTTGCTTCGTGGGATTGGAATCGCTTTCCCATAATTTTGCAGCCATTACTTCTGGTTTGACTCGACCGGTCTATATCAAAATATTTATTCATTTCTAAGTTGTCATAGCCTTTCATGATTTTGAAAACTTCATTAAGGTCCCCTCTTAACCTGCGCTTCATTAGGCTAAATAATTTAAGTTCTTCAAGGCGTTCCTCATATGGTTTGTTTCTAAGTCGTGATATCATTTTTGTGATTCTTCGCTGAATTTTCTCTAATTTTTCAATGTCCTTTCTGTAGTATGGAGACCAGAAATGCACACAATACTCAAGATGGGGGTGCACTAGTGAGTTGTACAAGGCAAGTATGACTTTTTCCGATTTAAACTCGAAAGTTCTTCCAATAAAACCCACCAGCTTGTTTGCAATTTTAACTGCCTCGGTGCACTGCTTACTTGGTTTTAGGTCATTTGATTTTATCACACCAAGATCCTTTTCATTGTCTGTACTTGATAACTGGATATTGTTCATTTTGTAGTTCGCATGGACGTTGTTACTTCCAATATGAAGTACTTTACACTTTTCTGTGTTGAATTTCACTTGCCATTTTTCTGCCCAGCTTGCTAAAGTATTAAGGTCATTTTGTAACTCCTGCCACTGTAATTTTGAAGTGACTTTACTGGTTATTTTAGTATCATCTGCAAATTTGGATACTTTACAATTTAGACCCTCATCAATATCATTTATATAGATAATAAAAAGTATCGGTCCAAGTACTGAGCCTTGGGGAACGCCGCTGATCACATTACGCCATTTGGATTCCTTTCCGTTTATCACAACTCGCTGTTTTCGGTCTGAAAGCCAGTCTTGTAACCATTTCTGTGTATTTCCTTTTATTCCATGTGCTTCTATTTTACTCATGAGATGCTTGTGAGGGACAGTGTCAAATGCTTTCTGAAAGTCGAGGTAAATTATATCTACTGCTCTTGAGTCATCATATGATTTGTAAACATCATGGAAGAAGTCCAGTAAGTTAGTTAAGCATGAACGACGATGTCTGAATCCATGCTGTGAGTCCTTAATTATATTATTTTCTTCTAGATAATCAACTATTTTATCTCTTATGATTTTTTCCATTAACTTGCACGCTATTGATGTTAAGCTGATTGGTCTGTAATTTCCTGGGTGCAATTCATTTCCTTTTTTGAAAATAGGTGTTACATTTGCTAGTTTCCATTCGCATGGAACTTTCCCAGTACTTAACGATTTATTGAATAAGACAGAGAGTGGCAACAGTAACTCATTTTTTGCTTCTCTGAGAATTCTCGGTGATATTTTATCGGGGCCAGGGGTTTTGTTTATGTTCGTACTATTTATGGCTGAAAGAATATCGTTATTATGGATAGCATAGTTACTAAGGACTGTGCTATTTGCTTGGTTTGTGGGTAGCAGTAGGTTTCTGGTGTTGTTTTCAACTGTAAAAACAGACGCAAAGTAATCATTAAGAATGTTTGTCATTTCGACCTCATTTTCTGTGTGTTTGCCACTGTTCGTTTCTAGAGGACCTAGTGATGTAGTCATAACCTTTTTCTTTCTAATGAAACTGTAAAATTCTTTAGGATTTGATTTGCAAGTATTTGCAATGTGGATCTCCAGTGCTCTTTTGCTTTGTTTAATAAGTCTTTTCAATATGCGGCGTAGATTTTGGTACTGTAATTTATCATCATTATTTTGTGTAGTTTTATATTTATGGTATGCCTGTTTTGGTTAAGTTTCTTTTAATTTCACTGGACCACCACTTTGGTTTACTATTACCAGCTGGACGCCTGTTACGTAGTGGTACACATGACTTTACTGCTTCGTTAAATTTTTTGGTGAATATTTCCCATGCTTGGTTATGTCATCGGTTTCAGACATTTGATTCCAATCCGCAAATGCAAGTAGCGCTCTGAGCCTAGTAAAATCAGCTCTACGATAATCTGCGACCTTTTCTTTGCTCTCCGTTTCTTTTACTTTTTCAGTAGTAATATTAAATTGAATAATTCGGTGATCACTTGAACTAAACTCTGGTCCTATTTCAACGTTGTTGACTAGGTTATCATTTGTAGTCAAGATGATGTCTAGGATATTGTTTCCTCTTGTTGGGTATTCTACGAGTTGGGAAAGAACGCTTTCTTGAAGATTCGTGTAAAGCTCTTGTCCTGAGTGTGCCGTTAGCGGTTCACACCACTTTGTTACCGGTAGGTTAAAGTCTCCAAAAATTACGCTATCCTCTTGACAACAAATTTCCGCAATTTGATCATAAAGTTTTTCATCTGTTTCAGTTGACCGTGCTGGAGGACGATAGACGAGACATGTACTTATTTTGTGTGAATTTATACTTAGCTGAACATAACTGGCATCTATGTTGGTAATACTGGGTTTGGATAGCACAAGGGGGTGGAGACTAGTTTTCACATATAGTAAAACACCGCCACCCGCTCGATGTGGTCGCTCACGGCTGAAAATATTGTACCCTGTTAATGAGTATTCCGCCAGAAAGTCACGGTCAGATGTGTTAATCCAGGACTCTGTGATGCCAACAATGTCATAGTTTTCTAGGTAAATAAGAGATTCTAAATCCTCAAACTTGTTACGTAGACTACGTGCGCTAACATAGAAGACTCTAATTCCGTCCCAAACAGTTGGTGTTCTGACTCTGCGGGTATTTACGTTGAGGTTACTGTTCCTGGACGTTCCGCGTTTTTTTATTTGAAGAGGGCGACTTTATCGTATAAGGAGGAGGAGGAGGAGGAGGAGGACGACGACGACGACGAGGACGAGGAGGAGGACGCGGGAGGGAGGGAGGGAGGAACTAGGAGTTGGAAGTGGGACGATGATAATGATGATGATGATGATGACGATGACATATATCAGAGGTCCTTTGCAATCTTTATTATTTTCGTAATTTATTTTCTGGTTAGAAAAAAAAAAAGAAAAACAGTGAAAAAAAGGCTGAGAAACTCTCTTGTTATTCTCGAGAGGTAAAAGGTCTGCTGGTAGTCAGAATTAAGTAGTCTAGATTTCTTCCGCCCTCTCTCTCATTCTCACACTTGAACACTTCCTCCTACTTCACATTCTCGAGAGCAAGGGGAGGAGGTGCAGGAGACAGAGAAGAGTGGGACGATGGAGGGGAAGAGAAGGGAAAAGGGGGGGCAGGAAAAAGACTGGGGGAGAGAGGGAGGAATGGAGAGAGGGAGGAAGAGAGAGGGGAGAAGTGAATTTAAAAATGAGGAATTTGGGAAAGATGAGGTCGAGGGAGGCAGAAAAAAAGAGAGAGAGAGGGAGAGAGAGAGAAGGGAGGGAGACATGAATGATATACAGAGGAACAAGAGGAGCAGAATGAGATGGAAGGCTCGGGGGGGGGGGGGAAGGATAGAAGGGGAAGGGACACTACTCCTAAACTAATAAATAATAAAGAAGGATTAAAAAATAAATGAAAATTAATAAATAAAATGGTGTGTTGGCAGTCACAAACAACGACTAAAGATTTTTATTTTCCTCGTCTTGCAAAGTTACAGGTTGTATCTTCCCTCTTACTCCCCTCTCGCCGTCACACTTAACAATTCCTTAGACCTCCTTCACACTCTCGAGGGAATGGAGAGGAGGAGGAAGAGAGGTGGGGAGAGAGATGAACTGAAGAGTGACTGCGGAAGGAGAGATGGGAGAGAGCCGGTGAAGAGAAGAAAGGGGAGAGGAAGGAGAAAAGAAGGGGGAGGGGAGTGACAAAGAGAAGGGGAAATACAGAACGAGAGGGAAAGGGGACAAAAATTAAAAGGTTGTAGGAAGGAAGAGGGATACTTGCTGGTGATAAGAAGGGAAGAAGAGGACAGAATTAAAGCACAACTGAAAAAAACAAAGATGAAGATTGGAAGAAAATGAAGGGAGACGATGAAGAGATGGTGAAGAAGGAAGAGGGGAAGGAAAATTGGACAGGAAGCGGACGGGAAGGTACAGAGAGAAAGGAAGATATGGTAGATGGAGGAAAGAAGCAGCAACAAAGTAAGTGGAAGAGGGGAAAGGATAAGTGAGGAAGCAAAAGGAAGGAGAATACCACGACGCTGACGTGAACGCAGAGGAGGAAACCTACGACCGCCTTTTTTTTACAAGATATTTTAAAATCGTCAGTAATGGCAGATGTTTTAAAGGCAGCGTAATATTTCAAATTTTTTTTATCATTACAATATCCAATTTCCTTACATAAATGGCAGTATTATGAAGGGGTAATATAGTGGAGTATGTGAGGGGTGGGGGGCATCGTGGAAGTAAGTACTGTGTAGGAACAGGAGTGGCTGGAGGTAAGTTTGCCGAAATCGTTGTTTACAAGACGTCGTGCCA